>NC_092344.1:37951035-38224485 GCF_963676685.1 Mytilus edulis | reverse complement strand
TTCGTGAATTCAAATCAAGAGACATAAACGCTCCGCGAAAAACCTAAAACGACGATGGCTCCTCTTCTGCGTCATTATCTGTTTCTTGTCTTTTTACTGATTCGAGTCTCTCTTACTCAATCAAAAGGCGTCTTTTTCTACTGTTAACCGTTCCCTCTCAATAATTAAACGTTGTTTTTGCATGATTAGACTGAAAATCGAAAGACTTTATATTTATAACAGTTAGTAAGGTATATACTGCTTAAAGGTTAATGAATATACTTTTGGCCACACTATTGTTCAGTTTCATTAAAATGAATATAGTACTAGTATTTTATTTAATTATGTCAACTAAAAAAATGAAGGCCGTGTATTTCTTTGACACCGGAGACATATTATGCAATCGAATATGAATACAACAATATTGTATTATATGTAAGTATGAATGTCGTATGTTATTCTCTATATGTTTTATTACTCTATTGTTGAAAGATTGCTGTCTGATTATTTATTATATACAAAATCTTCTATTTTTTACATCGATTTTATATATTATTGGTAATAATTTTAACTTTTTCAAAATAGAATAACATTTATATTTATAAATTAAAAATATACATAGGTGTAGTGCTGTGTTATTCTAATATATTTTTATAGGATCATTTCAGATTTTTTTTTGTGATAGTTTCATGATAATGTTAAATTCATGTGTGATTTACCTTTCACTATCCGTTTTCTTCTGCTTTACTGGTAGTGATGTTTCAATATAGTCAACATAAAAAAAGTAACGACGACTGAAAACGAGGCTTAAAATGAAGAACATTTGATTTTTTTTAGAAAAAAGATCAAAGAAAACAACAGCGTAGACTATGATTTTCAACTTGAATTTAATGAGACATTTTTTAGTAAAACTTAATTTAATTAGATTTAGACGTCATAAGTACTGCTGAAACATACCGTAAATTACGGTACCTTTACGGACGTTTTGTGAATACGGTGTAAACGTTGCAAATTAGATACGGATTTTTTTCGTAAACCATCCGTAAACTGTCAACAACTGAAAAATTTACGGAACCTTCGTTAATAAGGTCCCTGGCGATTGAAGAAAAGCATGCCTACGTGCAGCATCAATTTTTGATATTGTAACTCCTGGTATTAGTTTCAAAAGATTTTCTTTGGAGAATTTACGTGCAAATAATGATAGTATTTGTGTTTGAATTAGTCTATTGTCTTGAGCTAAATAAGCCTTCGCTAGTGCTCTTGTCCTGCTTGTCTAATGTATGATTTTTATCACAGGAATTCGGTTTTTTTCCCCAAATTTTAGAGAAAAGTTTTAACCTGTTCTGAAACAATATGAATTAGAACAAAACTTACAGCTTCTGAGGCAACTTTTAGGTATAAAGACTTGGTACTTTTAGAAATATCTGTCCATGGTAACGTAAGCTGACATTTGAGTTGGTTTAAAATTCCCTTTTCCTAGGATCATCATTGCTCGTTAAACATATCTTTATCTGTTTCATTTTATTTTATTTTTCTAAATAAGATGAATACTATTGCGAATTCTGATCAATGGCTGTCTGGGTAAATTTTCTATATTCAGAGCTGACATGTCCAATTCCTGAAATTAAATCAATTTGAATACTGTTATTTTCTAATTGGATCTTTGAATGTAGTGTTTATTTGTATAAATACCGATTTTTATATCAATAGTGTAACATAAGGCTTTCAAGAGCCTGAATCGCTCACCTGTAACTTTTTACTTAAATCTTTCATCAACGATTGATTTTGCTTTTCAATATATATATCAAGGATTCTCAAGTGCGATGGTCTATGCTAAAGTACGATGGTGTCTCACGCTAAAGTGCGTTGGTTGTTTGTTCGCTAAAGTACGATGGTGTATCACGCTAAAGTGTGATGGTCCAAAGGGTAAGATTCGAAGTATTAAAACATAGAGGTTTAAAAAGTCTTTTCGCAAAAGCTATTATGCTAAGATATAACATATGTGATAGGCTTTACAATTTACCGGTAGGCGTAAGTAATTGTTTCTAAATTAACAAGTCCGACCAAGTAATAATTGCTATTAAGGTTATTTATGTTTTGCTAATATTATATTTCATGTAAAATATTTTTTTTGGAATTCGGAGCGTATTGAATATTTGGATAATTGGTGTAGATTGCCGTTCACACTAATCTAAAAACCCCTTACATTTGTCATTGAAAATTAAAAATCCTAAGGGGACGACCATTTGATATTCTGGGGGGGGGGGGGGGGCAGGAGGATTTTGAAAATAGATAACTCACAGCCTTGATAATCACAAAAATAAATGGTTTGTTCTGTGGTAGTTTGAAAATAAATTACCTGACTTGCAATGTATGGAAAATAAATAACTCAGCAGGTCTAATCGAAAGTATGAGATGGCACCAGATTCTTCATCAATTCATCTTTTTTTCCCCAAAAAAAATCGGGAAACACTTCCCAAATTTTTTAATAACAAAAGTATAAATATTATTTAAATATACTTGAAATGTCTGAAAATTGTTTTCTTTAAACTAGAGGTATATTGTCTCAGAAAACCTTACCTCACCTTTATTTTAACAGGGCCGTAACTACATGTAGGAAATTTCAAAACCAAACGCTTGTCTCCATATCAAATTGTGTTCACGGCCTTGCAAGAAGAAAGTCCTGTTTTCCTTCAGACTTATAGCCCTTTTTTTTCGGGATCAATGTTTCTTATATATTTGTCTTTTGTTCATTGATTGCCCATCTGTATTCTGTTAGTGTTGCATTCCTTTTGTAATCTAGTAATTTTGTTATGAACTTGATCATGAGTTTAAAAAAAAAACAGCAGCCACAGGCTTATCTATGTGAATTCCATTTTTCCAAAATATTGTAAAAAAATTATTAAAACAAAACTTCATTTTTAGATTATGAAAGTGTCTTCGGATCACCCAGAAAGCATGATTTTGCATTATTTGTTCTATAGCTTCTTGTGCCTTCAGTGGCTCCAAAACCCTTCAAAAAAATTTTGCCTGGTTCCGCTCGGCGTAGTATGTTTGCCAATATATAAAAACATCAAAGTGCCAAGATATAACTAAACTTTAATAATATGTATGTATGCAATACATGTATATGCAGTTGAGAACAAAAATAAATAACCAATCAAAAAAATAATCCTCCTGCCCCCCCCCCCCCCCCCAAGAATATTAAATGGTCGTCCCCTAATTCGTTCAATGTCGGGAAACGCAACATTTATTTGCATAAGCTTAAATCTAAATGCGAGAGAAATGCAATGCTCGCCGAGCTTTCTCCTTTTCCGTATTTTCCTACAATATACAGTACGAACTTATGTTTTAGCAGACAATTTATAGTTAACGCATGAAAACATGTATCTCTATTTTACCGACGTTACTTTTCATTAAAATTGACAGCATTTTAACGGGGATCACAAAGTAAACTACCACATAAACAATGATTCGAATGTATCCGTTCGCTTCAAATAGAAGCAGGATAAGTATGCGTATACTGTTTTGTATTAATATAGTAAAATGGTTGACTGTAGGACACAAGTCCTTTTTCCAGCACTCGAAAAAAATAAACATTGTGATTCAGCAGACAAAAAACGGTTAAATTCAATCAGTTACTCGTAAGTCATGGACATTTGGTGTACAAATTGTTAATCCGAAGTATTCCTAATATATTTTCCGGTATGTTACTGGAAGATTGCTTAAATTCTAATTATTGTACTTTTGGCATTATTAAATATACAAGAATCCAGAAATTATAATCATTTTGCAGTGGATTATGTTTGAAAAAATGTAGGTATATGTTTATTATTTTCAGTATCGCTATGTTCAGGAGTAAATGGTCAAAAATAGACAGTTTGGTATGTATGTTTATGTGGAGTAATGCAATTTAAAATTCAAATGCATGAAGATATGGTATTATTGCCAATGAGACAACTCTCCACAAGAGACCAAATGACACAAAAATTAGCAGCTATAGGTCAATACAGAGTATAGTTCATAACTGTTTTAAATGATCCCTTCCTTATAACACACATGTGATATTTATAGTAACCTATAAGGAAGATAAGCATCAAAAGTCAGTCTAGTTACCTAATGACATAATTATTTTTTTAACTGTAAACCAGCAATTGTTTTCATTACATTCCATTCTTTTTAATTTATCGGAACATTATTGTATATAATTCCCAAACTTGTTATAATATACATTGATGCTAAAAACTATGGTTCTTTATTTTTTATACTTTTATTTCGATTTAAATAGCCCATTTTCAATGAAATATACAGTAAGAACTTCAGTAAAGGAAGATTTCAAGTATCAGCTACACGCATTCATAGATTAAATCTTTTGAAATTGTGGTTTTATTTATCGTGTTACTGTTTTAAACAAACCAGAAATATATTTTAATTTAACATCTAAATTTAATGCCCTTTTAAAGATTGTTTTGAAATATCTTTAAAGGTGCAGACTTGGGTGGAGGATGATCCAAATGTGTTGGTGGTTTACCTTCCAAAGAGTAAGAATAGTAGGCAGCAGATGATATGTTCATTCATTAATATGAAAACGCATTTCAGAAATCTTTTCAAATTTAGATATGTTGTTTCCTGGGACCGAATCAAGGTCAAGTTCAATTTTCACAATTTTAGACCTTTCGGTAGCAAATTTATTTTTCTTACGTGTATATTAAATGGAGTTATTTCCTTTTCATCAGAAATCAATAATGAATTTCTTTGTCATTTGGTCTCATGTTAAAAAAAAATCAATTTGAGGCCTGTCTTAAAATTGGTCCTCATTTAGGTCCAAATGGTCCAAAATACAACTTTTCTTTAATTTAAATATAATTCTTTGTGTTCTTTGATATGCTGAATATAAGTGGTATTTAATTTTTTTATTGTAATTTGAAAATAGATATAACATTATTTACAATTTTAGAGAACTATTTTTTAGCGGTCAAATCATATCTTATTTTAGAGAACTTTTTTTGCTGTTTACATAACTGGTTCATGGAAATATTTTTGAGTTATTTCCCTTTCAACAGAAAAGGTAAAATTAATATTGATATGGCTTTAAGTCTAATGATGATTGTCTCTGTTCAATATATTTTAATCACTACTTTAGTTGTCAAAATTTTCTTATAGCTATTTTTTCATTATTAATTGGATAATAATTTTTTTTAAATATTCCATCACAATCTCACTTCAGAGCTGTTATACGCTTAAAGATTGTGTCCATACTTTCCCACCTGTTCCGGTTTCGGCCTCTGCCGGAAAATCCAGTTTTCTGTCATTTTGACAGCCTCTTGTTGATGATAAGGTAGTCGGGTTGTTTAAAAATTTGACTATAGGTTTTTCCTACACTTGTGTAAATGACTTTTATGGCAATGTTTTTTCAAAGGAGAAGGGCATTTTTTTCACAGAAGCAGGGGCAATAAGGGTTTTATTTGGGTGAAATAAAAGTGTAAATTGCAAAAATTGGAATACATATTCTAAAATTTGTCATAACTACACTAAGTTACAAGGTGTTCAGAAAATTAAAAAAATCTTACAATGAACAAGTTACCATAAGAACACCCCATGACAAAATAGTTGTGTGTCAGTGCTGATGACAGTTAGCTCAGAAAAGTGTCCATTAAGTATTAAAAACAGTTTATAACCAAAAAAGAATGTGTACAGATATGTAAGATAGCAAAACATGAAATAAACTGATATTTTGATCTGGCCTCTTATTGAATGTGTTCCAATTAATTAATGAAAGATTATGTTTTGAAACATTTCTTGTGGCAGTCTTTTTTTGTAATATATGTTTTAAATAGTTACAGTGAAATCATAATGGTTGCTCTCAAAACAACATTTAATATGAGCATTCATTTTCTTTTTTGGCAAATTTAAATTGATTGGCATTAACGGAAGCACAAGTTTTAAACAATGGATTTAACAGGAAATGTATGGAAAATATTTCAGGATCTCCGAGATTGATGTTAGTCATAAATAACCTATGACTTCATTGACAGATTTACAGAAACAGCCTACAGAAGGGCATCATATATGCCAACAATAAGAGAAGGTATACACCATATAGTATTAGATTTATTTTAATAGATAAGAACTTTTTAAAAAAGAAATAGAAAAGTAGTGCAAATGTCATTTCCTAACGAGCATTGATAAAAAACTTGAAAGAAACAATTACATAGTTGGTTTCATTTTGGCATTACACTTGTTCATCGATCATCGATCTGTGCAACGTAAATAATGGCCGACCAAATCGACTTTAACTTGACACAAGTTCAGATGAAGTAGATTTGAAAGATTTACATCAGCAGATGTTTGACAGGACAAATTTCTATCCCTATTTACTATTTACTATTTCCAGTGGCAGTCTCAATTTTTCCGAACATCATTCCGGACGGCCTCAACTACAGTACTGTAAGGCACCAGCCCCTACTCAATTTAATATAAGAATTGGTTGATATTATTGTGTGTATTATATGACAAGTACATGCAGTGTTTGAATTGTATGTTTTGAATTGTGCATAGATTTATGATGTTATTTATTTGAATGTTCACCGTATGAAATGTGTTGTTAAGACAAGCAGCTTTAAGTATTTTTGATCATTTTTTAATTGTTCATTTTTTGAATAGAAACAGTCATCATGACAGTGACATACAAATGTAATAGAAATAGAACATATTTTATTCAATTTTATTATTGACTAGAAATTTCACAACTGTAACATTCTCATTTTTGAATGATTTATGGCACCTAAAGTTAACTTTTCACAGTTTAAATCTTTGAAACTGTTATAACAGAAATAAATTGGCATCACATACTTCCCAATATCTGTATAATATCTGACTCTTGTTAACATAACTTCCTTGTTAATTCATTTGAAATTGTTGAAACTTTTGTCCTTCTCAATGTTGATATATAAGGCTAAAGTGTCGTCTGCTACAAGTGCCTCGTTCCAGAATTTTAAACATGTGCTGATGTCAATCCACATAAGGTGTTACTGTTAGAAAAACGCTATTTTTATTCGTGTTGTAAATAAACTGTAGTTGTTGTATGAAGAAATGTTATTCCTGATACCAGTTCTGTTGATTGAATTGTTGTTATATGAAGTTTTCCATTGTAGACTATGCAATGTAAGCAAGACTCAACCATGTAAATTTTCTTATACACATCAGTACAAATTATTATATAGTACTACCAACAGTTATATATAAAACTAGAGATCGCAACCTCCTACTGTATTTTTCCCATGTATCTCAACACATTTAATTAACTTATTTTGAATTGATAAACAGATTAGTTCCTACATTTTTATTGGGAGCGCTAAGACTGGTTTAGAGCGGTTTAGAGAGGTGCTAGAACTTTTATGATGTAATAACTGTACATGTATACTTATACTGTGAAATACATATTTGATACCTATGATATATAAAAATAAAGAAATATATGGAAACTTCAAAACTTGTTTGGTGTTCTTTTCACCAGGATATAGCATTATAATCTGATTGTCCGGATTCTATGGAGAACCTTTAGTCATAGAATATTCAGTGTTGTCAGTAATAGTCATTTAGTCTTGAGTTTTATACTTTTCCAAGTGGTTGGAATTCAGAGATTAAATTTTGTTTTCTGTTGGGTTAGTCAACCCCTGGCTCGCTACAGATTTTGGCATCCTCGGTGGGATTCATTTAAATTAGTGAATCCAGTGATACGTACTCTTGACTAAAATAAGAAACATGGTACGGAGAAAAACTCAGGCTCCTGCCACTGACACTGAATATTCTGATGATTTTGATGAATATATAACCGAACAATGTGACACAGAATATGACTTGACATCCGGTCAATCAGATTATGAACATGAAGATGAAACGGTCATCTTTAGACCTAAACCTAGCACCAGTTCAGCTATAAAGCCCTCTAAACCAGTCCAACAAACTCAAAGAGAGAGCTTACGCTTACTCCAAAAGAAGCAAATTAATAAAGCTCATGAGACTGACATGCCCAGTCAACAAATGAATCAAGGTGATTCAATTGAAATGGGTGGATTAAACAAAAATGTATTTGTGGACATGACCACACAGATAGTTTCTGCTGTTTTGACTGCCCTCCAGGGGAATGCCAGTCCTATGGCTAAATCTCATACAGATAAAACCCCAAATCCCCGTATTAAATCCAGACGATCCAAAATGAGATCCATAACCCTAGATACAGACTCATCTAGTGAAAGCTGAACAAAAGTCAAAAACTTTGACTATAAAAGAAGATGAACTGATATCCTTATTTGATAGAATGTTTGAATGCAAACAGTCTGAAATACAAAATAAGCAGTTTACAAAGCCAAACCCTAGCCAAATGCCTCATCCAGGTTATAATAACCAGAATAATGGCCCCAGAGGTCCACTTGTATGTTTTCGCTGTGGTCAGCCAGGCCATATGGGTCAACATTTTTAATTAATTCTACATAGGCGGTAATGGTAACGTTTTCCTCCGTTGCTCAGTCCATATCGTTTACTTGAACATGTGTGATGGCTCATATCGAAGCTGATACATTTATACATGTCTGGTTAAATTTTCGGGGTGGCAAGTGAGATTACTTTTTTCGCAAATTGCTGGACCCCGGAAGATGGTGAAAAATGTCACTCTCCACATGAAATAATCCCAAAATTTTGATCATAAAACTCAATAAAAAATTGTCCTTTCTAATAATTTATTTCAGGTCAAATCTACATATTTCTCATCACATCAGCTCTATAAAACAGTTCTTATTGTTTATTTATGTCCATTTTTAAAATCACAGCATCCACATTTGTATGGCGGACTAATATTGTTTTTTAATTACGTCATCTGAGTTCCTCATCGCAAGGTCTATTAGGGATCCTGACCAATATTAGATCAGCAAATGTCAGATTCCACTTGTATTGCAGTATGAATTCCTTCGGTACACCTTTTCGAACAATTCTGTGAAGTTTTTTTCCGCATCTGAAATAAAATAAGTTAATTTTTAGTATTTTTAAGTAAGCATGCTTATTACTGTTCCTTATATCTTTTAGTAGAAAAAAAGCACAAAATCCATATGTTATCAATTCACAATTTAGACATTGATTAAGACTCTTCATAGCTTAAAGTGCCATTCAACAAACCTTCATTACCTTACTGACTTTATAAAAATCATCATGTTTAGATGATGAATCATGAAAATATTGTGTTTTTTACTGTAAATAAGGTAGATTTAAGGATTTTTTCACTCAGAAAATAATGTTTTTGATATTTCTTTCTTTCATAGAAGGAATAGAACATTTTTATTTTTTTATAACTGTTAAGATCATTCACAGACAATTCTAAAACCGGTTTTAGTTTTAAAATCCATCAAGTAATAACCATTTTAGAGTTCTTTTTGTGTGAGTGTTCAAATAGGGAAAAATTGTGCTTTTCTTTGGTGAAGATAACATTGTGACGTCATGACTTTATGATGTCATAATTTAGAATTGTACAAACATAACAGAGTGTGTATTTATTCAATAATGAAAGGGAAAAGGAAAAGAAACCAATACAAGGTTGGTAACCAAGCCCATCTATTGCGTTTTGTATCCCTAACAACAGATCAAGGTTGTGGTGTTAATAATGGTGTTGCTCCATCTACAGCTCCGTCTACACCTCCATCTACACAGGTTTTAAAAAAATTATCTATGCAAGTTTCACCTGCACCACCAAAACTTAAATTTTCTAATTCCACTACAGATTTGACACCTAAAAACACCACAGAATCTGTCTGGTTACCCCGCCTTACAGAAAAGGAATTCAAGCTGTACTCAAAAGAGAGTTACGATAAAAAATCTTATGTAGCCCCCCAAACTGAAAAATGTGCGACTACAGTCAAACTATTAAGACCGCATAAATTGTCAGATGATTATTTAGATGAATATCTAGAGGAGACAAGTACTGAAAATAGAACAGTAGATAGAGATCTTAATATTTTAATGATCAATAGTCTTATAATATGTCATTTAAATAAAAGTCCAAAGTGTGTTGTTCCACATTTTGAACTGGTACAAGAGACTCAATGGGGTCTTGGTTGGATTTGGAAAATGAAGTGTACCAAATGTAAATTTATTTCAGAAAAATATAAACTATTTAGAGAAATTGACACAGGACGTGCTGGTCGCAAGAGTGCTACAATTAACTATCGGTTTCAGACTGGCGTGATAAATTGTAATATTGGTAATGATAGCGCGCGACAACTTTTAACTAGTTCATGTATTCCTCCTATGTCAAAAGGAACAATGCAGAGACTAACAAATACTGTTTGTGACAAGGTTGTAAAACTTGCTGAAAATGAAACAGAACAAGTGGTTGAGAGTTTCAGAAAAAGAAATGAAACCTTAGGGTTAAATAAAAATAGTCCTATAAAATTACAAATGGATGGTACCTATCAGAGTGTGCATATAAAAAGTAGGCATAAAATGGGACAAAATGCATCACAAGTTATTGGTATTGCCTGTGAAAATGAAACTGACAATCATGATATCATTGGTTTTCACCTTGTAAACAAACTTTGCTGGGTTGGTGCATGGTTACGCGGTAAAGGTTATGACATTGAATGTCCTAATCATGAGTACTGCACATCAAATACAAATAGGCATGATCCTTTGAGTGAGAAGGATCTTGGGTATGAAATAGGTAAAAAAAATTGCTAAACTTGATTTACTTGTGGACTATTGTACTACTGATGGGGATGCAAAAAGTGTACAAGGTTTACAAGAAGCAATGCAAGAAATATTTGACCCTTTATGGTCAGTAAATAGACTGGCAGATACTATACACCGGGGTCAAAGTCAGTTCCGTGAGGTATTGCGAGCAAAATTTAGTGTCGGTATGTTCCCTGGAGCTACAAAGGCCCAGAGGAATGATATTAAAATAGCTTTTGCCAATGATTTAAAATTACGTTCGCATGGTATAATGAAATGTTTATTTGCAAAATATAATGGTGACCGACAAAAATTTCAAAATGTTTGCCACACATTGTTAAGTCTGTCGTGAATTGTTATAGTGGTAATTGTAGCAATACGTGTAGATGGAGCATAACACTATGTAATGGTGGTATAAAAACTAGTTGGTGGTACAAATCAATTAACCTTAGCAGTCATGGTTTACAAAATGGGTCTTTGAAACCAAATAAGACTGACAAATTATTAATAGAATCATTGTTAGAAATGAAACTGTCTCAGACCGCATTAAATCAGATGCAATTTTTCAGCAATACTAATAAGTGTGAGTCCGTCAATAGGACAATTTCTACATATCTACCTAAGAATAAGAATTTGTCTCGCAATGCCTTAGGCCGTGCATTTGCAGCAGTCTTGAAAGTCAATAATAAACGGGATGTTGCATTGGCTAAGACCCTAAAAGCTGTAGGTTGTGGTCTGGGTAGAAAGTCTCGTGCTGTAGTGGCTCTGAAAAAAATGCGTAAACGTGAAATATATGATTGTGCATATCAAAAAAGTTTACGTGTCAAATTAAACAGGTTAAAAGCTCGCAAAAAACAGGCTATCAAATTTCTTGTTAAACAAGAGAGTGCGAAACAGGTTGATTAGTGGATATAAAAAACATCAGTTAGAACCAAAGCTATGTCAGAATTCAAGTCCGAAAGAATTCGTTCCACAGCCAGGTTGTAGTTCTTGGCCAGATTAACATTTATATTAAAAGGTTACACAATATGGTTTTCTTTCAGCCTTTCAGGAAGCATATTTAGTTATTTATTTATTTATTTATTTATTTACAGAGAATACTAAACATCTTATAATATATTAAAACAAACACTTTTTCAGGAATATATGAGCATGATATGAGTTAGTTGTGTTTTTTTTAAATTAAAAAGTTTGTTTATTTTAAGTTTGTTATGAAAATGGGATAATGGTCCAAGACACTGAAATAAACTTTGTATCAGACAAAAAGACCACTTCATATCTCCCAATGCATGCATGCATGCATCCAACCACAGTACATACAATGACATGAAATAAAATTATAAACAAAATAAAACCATGAAAAATTAATCTTACAACGTCATTCACAGTTTGCCTTTGTAACTCGATGTCATATTTGGATTTTTTTTCTTTCTGTTATTCTTTATTTTGTTTTTTGTTGTCTTATTTAATTAATGACTGTCATACTTTGTTCATTGATTTGTCTCTATGTTTCACTTTCATTTAGTTCTCTCAGACCGCATGTTTACTTCCTTTGATCAGCTGTTGATTGAATGACCCAGTTTTCTGACACAGTAATGAAACCATCAAGAGTTACTCCCCTTGCACTGTAAAAATTAGTAAACACTGTCGAAAAAAAACACATAAATGTTTGACTGAGCTTATAATCTTGCATAAACATGTTTGCCATGTTTGTTTCAGTGTCTTGGGGGTATGAGGGTGGGCTTTTTTCCCATTTTCGTTTTTTACTTGTGTTAAAAACTTGTATTTTCAGAAATGATTAATGTGGAGGTAAAATGTGCAAGGCATGTTTACTACAAAATAATAACAAACCACAATTTCAGATTCAGCATGCAGTTAGTATAGTTTGTGCCATGCTCAATATGTGTGGTGCATTGGTGTGAAGCTACACATATTTTTCTTTGATTGTTAATCTCCCGAGGTTCTAAAACAATATGGTCTGTATTCACACACAATGCATTATGACAAAGGTGTGAAGCATCTAAATTTTTGGCTAAATCAGTAGATTTCAATTGCAAAATTTTTGCTAAACGTGCAACATTCATTTTAGTACGTTTGGCATTTGGGTATGTAACATTGATCATCCCTAGAATATAATTATTTCTCCTCTGAGTGGCCCCAGTCCAAATAATGCATGTCCCATTTTCTGCCTCTTTACTGTTTATAAGTATAAAATTGGTATATTTTTGATAAAAATCAAAATTATTGGAAGCCATTTTGTATTCTTTTTAATCAAATAGCACTAAAAGAGTGTAACTGACCTCGATTTCAGCAGCTCCCATCCGAAATTGTGATCATTGAACCATGAAACACTCCAACACCTTTGAAATAATAGTTCACAATTTGGGTCAACATTTTTAATTAATTCTACATAGGCGGTAATGGTAACGTTTTCCTCCGTTGCTCAGTCCATATCGTTTACTTGAACATGTGTGATGGCTCATATCGAAGCTGATACATTTATACATGTCTGGTTAAATTTTCGGGGTGGCAAGTGAGATTACTTTTTTTCGCAAATTGCTGGACCCCGGAAGATGGTGAAAAATGTCACTCTCCACTTGAATTAATCCCAAAATTTTGATCATAAAACTCAATAAAAAAATTGTCCTTTCTAATAATTTATTTCAGGTCAAATCTACATATTTCTTTTCTCATCACATCAGCTCTATAAAACAGTTCTTATTGTTTATTTATGTCCATTTTTAAAATCACAGCATCCACAATTGTATGGCGGACTAATATTGTTTTTTAATTACGTCATCTGAGTTCCTCATCGCAAGGTCTATTAGGGATCCTGACCCATATGGCCAGAAATTGTACTAGTAACCCCAAAAGAAATGACAAAATGGACACGAGACCACCACCACCTTTTAATTCCCAACCACCACCACCACCATTTAATCCTCCATGGGCTCAAAACAGTCCCAACTTTGATCAGAGAGGAGCTTATTCTTACAATGGTCCCCCATCACAAGATTTTGGGTTAAACTAGGAAGGGTCGACTCTGGTGACCGGGAGAAGACCTCAAGGGTTGAATTTAAAGGTCAAAATTTGGTAGAGAAAAGTATTCCTATTGACAATAGAACTCCTAAAGTAATTAATAAAGAAGTTAAATTTACAGTGGGCATTGATTCATCTGATGTGAAAGATGATAGGTCCTTGGTTAAAAAAGAAGTTAAATTAACAGTGGGCATTGATTCATCTGATGTGAAAGATGATAGGTCTTTAGTTAAAAACAATTGTAGTCAGGAGAAAGAAAAATCATTAGATGTTAGTAATGAAGAATCTTTTATACCTGAAAGTGATGAGGAAGTTGAATTTTCATCTAATGTTAAAGATGAAACTCCTCAATCAAACAAATTGGACATAATTGGTCGACAAGTCGTACGTTGCGACGGTGTTTATATAGACGGCAGTATTCAAGGAGTCAAAGTTACTTTTACAGCAGACACAGGTGCTGCTCGAACTGTAATTTCTACTCGTATTTTCAAAAAAATTCCACATTCTGACAGACCTAAACTTGAAAAGTCAAGTACCTTGGCTAGTGCCAATGGCCAACCCTTAGTTGAAAAGGGAAAAGCTATTTTTAACCTTGAATTGGGAATTTGTCCCTAGCAAAAGAATTAGTAGTGGCTGAAATAGAAGATGAAGTGTTATTGGGATTAGATATTTTGATGAAGGGTGAGATGGGCCCTGCTGATATAAAATTAACTGAAGGAGTTATATTGTTAAATGGAGTAACTATTCCATGTATCCAAATAGGACAACCTGAACCTGTTAGAAAAGTCAGAGCAGCTGACAATTTTATTATTCCCCCACAGAGTGAAATACTTATTGATGTTTTTGTTGATAAAACAGAAAATGATCCTATATCCCCACCCCAAGATTATTTGATAGAACCCAGTCCCAAATTTATAGAAAGTCATCCTGTCATGATGGCATCTAGTCTAGTTGATATTTGCCATGATGTAACTAATAAAGTTAGATTAATTAACCCTTTTGATCAAGAGGTTCAAATTAATCAGGATACTGTAGTTGGTTTAGCCGAAAAAGTTGAAGACCAACCCATTATTTTGTTTTCATCTGAAAACACTAAAGATTCTACCAATTTTGATAGTGTCAGACGCATTAAACTGGAGTCAAATCCAGTAACTTGGCAAACCAATGAAGGTATAATCCGTAATATAACCGAAAAGGGTACTACGGACGGAGGGAAAAGTGGAGTTGTTCCTCCACACTTAATAGATTTATATACTGAGGCCTCTGAAGGTCGCTCAGAAAGTGAACATGAAGCCATTGCAAATCTTTTACATAAATATACAACAGCTTTTTCTGCCCATGAGACAGATTTAGGACTGACTCATTTAACTGAGCATTCCATTGATACTGGAGATGCCAGACCTTTAAAACAAGCATCCAGGCGAGTACCTCTGGCCTTTGCAGAGGAAGAAAGAAAAATTGTTACCCAAATGCTTGACCAGGGGGTTATAGAACATTCATGTTCCCCATGGGCCAGCCCATTACTCCTTATAAGGAAGAATAATGGTAAGATAAGACCAGCGGTAGACTATAGGAAAATTAATTCTAAGACTGTTTCTGACGCATTTCCACTCCCGAGAATACAGGATTGTCTTGACGCTGTGTCAGGCGCCAACTTATTCTCTGTTTTCGACCTTATAAGTGGATTTCATCAAATTCCCGTTAAACTTGATGATAGGCCTAAAACAGCTTTTACAACAAAGTATGGACTCTATGAGTTCAAAACTATGCCATTTGGCGTTTGTAATGGTCCGGCTACATGTCAAAGGCTCATGGAGCTAGTTTTAACTGGGCTCCAATGGCAAATTTGTCTTATCTACTTAGATGACATTATTGTCTTTGGTAAAAACTTTGAAGAACACATGGAGAGACTTGATATTATTTTAGATAGAATTTCTAAAGCTGGTTTGAAATTAAAACCAGAAAAATGTAGCTTACTTCAATCTGAAGTTACTTTTCTTGGCCACATTATTTCAATTAAAGGAATTCTACCCAATCCTGACAATGTATATAAAATTTTAACTTGGCCTACTCCAAAAACTCACTGAAGTGAGACAAGTTCTAGGCATGGGAAGTTATTATAGGAGATTTGTAAAAGATTTCTCATCCTTAGTAAAACCACTAACAGAACTTACCAAGAAAATCAAAGGGTTCAATTGGACACAAGACTGCCAAGTTGCCTTTGACAAATTAAAAAGTGTCTTTACAAGTCTAGAAATAATGGCCTTTCCAAAAGATGAGGGCGAATATTATCTTGACACCGATGCATCTGACATTGCAATCGGTGCTGTCTTAAGCCAAGTGCAAGACGGCCATCTAAAAGTAATATCTTATGGGAGTCGTACTATTAATAAAGCTGAGAAAAATTACTGTGTAACGGACAAAGAGCTGTTAGCTGTTAGACATTTTGTAGAATATTACAGACAATATTTATTGGGACGGAAATTCTGTGTCAGAACAGACCACCAAGCACTTATTTGGTTATTTAGTTTAAAAGAGCCAAAAGGTAGAGTTGCCAGATGGCTAGAAATACTCTCACCATTTAATTTTTCAGTAGAGTATCGCCCTGGTATAAAACATGGCAATGCGGACGCTATGTCCAGATGCCATAATCCCCGTGAATGTGACTGTTCCCAAGTTGATAACTTGGAATTTTTAAAATGTGGCCCTTGTAAAAAGTGCCACCAAAGAGCAATTGATATGGATAGCTCTCTGTTGAATTTATCAGAGATGCTAAACCAGACAATAGCAGGTCAAAATAAAGATGACCCAGTCCCTTGTAATGAAATCATTACAGCCCCCATATGTATGGTAAAAACCAGACAGCAGAAGGACCAAGATATTTGGACCCCTTGGGAGGGTGGACATTCACAAACTGAATTGTGTAAAATGCAAGAAAATGACCCTGATTTAGGACCACTCCTTAAGGTGGTACCCAACACTTTCACTAAAATTAATTTGGCTCGTTTAATTTTCATTAAATTTTGTCAAAGTATTTACTTAGACCTTTTAACAAAAATATAAAAATTCAAAAACTTTGAACCAACCGTTTAATCAGAAAAATTACACTGGTTATATAGCAGTTTGACAAACTACAATTTTGATCATTGAGAAGCTTAATATTCCCTTAAGAACACAACGTCATTAAAACGTTCTGCTGATTTTACAGAGTTATCTCCCTGTAGTGTTAGGTACCACCTTAAATGGAAGAAAACTAGTCAAAGACCAACAAAGTCTGATATACAGCAAAATAGTGCTGCGACACGACATTACTGGCACATATGGGATTCCATTGTATTAATAAATGGATTGTTATATAAAAATTTCAGTAGGAGAGATGGTGTAGAGGACCATACACAGTTTTTAGTCCCATTCCTACTCAAAAAGGAAATTTTAGAAAATATGCATAATTCGATATTGTCAGGCCATTTAGGCAAAAAGAAAACAAAAGCTAAATTATCTCAGAGATACTTTTGGTACGAAATGAGGGAGGATATAGATATCTGGATTAGTCAATGTGACATATGTAGTGCAAATAAACACCCTCATAAGTCAGCAAGAGCCCCACTAGGAACTATGCCTGTTGGTGCACCACTTGATAGGCTAGCCACTGATTTTCTAGGTCCCTTACCCACCACCCCTAGAGGCAACAAATTTATTTTAACTGTAACCGACTATTTTACCAAGTGGGTTGAGGTATTTCCTGTTAAAGACCAAACTGCTGTTGTATGTGCACAGTTGATTTTGAATGAAGTCATCTGTCGTTTTGGCAGTCCCTTGGCTATTCATTCGGATCAAGGTCGAGCCTATGAAAGCCAAATTTTTCAGGAATTATGTCAAATTCTTGAAATAAGAAAAACTAGGACAAGTCCTAGAAATGCTAAATGTAATGGACAAACAGAAAGATTTAACCGTAGTATTTTATCTATGATAAAATCTTATCTCAGGGGAGAACAGACCAATTGGGACATGAACTTGGGCTGTTTAGCCGGTGCATACAGAGCTAGTCCAAATGAGTCTACATGCCTGACCCCAAATATACTTATGTTAGGAAGGGAAGTTAGACTTCCATATGAGTTACTACATAAAGGACACCCCTTGGACCCAAATGAAGCTGAAACTTCATGGGGCAGTCATGCCCTAAAAATAAAAGAACGAATGCAACGTGCACACTGTGTTGCACGAAAACATTTGGAAGTAACCTGTAAAAGGCGAAAAGACTTTTATGATAATAAAACAAATTTACATGTATATAAAGTCTCAGATAAGGTGTGGTACCGTAATGAGATTAAAAGGGAAGGAATATGTCCCAAATTACAACCCCTTTTTATTGGTCCATATCTAGTGACCCAAAAGATCAATGACTTGAATTATGAAATTCAAATAGATGCCCATACCAAAAGGAAAGTTGTTAATCATGACAAACTGAAACCATATAATGGTCAATCCCATCCCAAATGGATTAAAAGGTTTAAACATTAAAGTATGACTTCTTTTGAAGAGTCAGTACTGAGTCAACACATTCGTGACATTGTTTAGTTTTGTTATTTAAATTGTGTATTCACAGTATACACAAAAATTTATAAATGTTTGTTGAGATATGTGTAACTACATTATTTGTCCTTGACAATAAGTTTGACTTGAATTTAAGTCGAAATATTTTGTTATCCTTATTGCTATATACTTGACCTGGGAGGTCACATGTACTTTTAAAGTTAAACAACTTTAAACTTTGCAGTTTTAAAAATTAGACTAAAGTCTGAATACTTTCTGGAAAATAACATAACGGCGTACAGAATTTAACACTTTTGCCACAAGGTCATGTTTTCGACCTGCTAAAAATAAAATCCCCCCTATAATAGGTCATTTACTAGGATGGTTGTGATCTGTTTTTTTTTTGTGAAAACTGATATATATAGGAACTTTTACTGGGCGAGTCCCTGTGTTAAACAGGAGACTTTTATCTGCCCTTATTTTTTCAGATGTCTGCACAAATACGCATATCAAAGAGAGGCTTGGCTTGCAGGTGTTTGAGATGCCCCCCCCCCCCCCCCCCACAGAAGAGGCTCACGTGGCGGAGAAGACCCGCATGGAGGGCCATATTTTTAAGAGGCACCTGGCCCTAGAGGTGGCCCCCTTTTTCTGCACTCTATGCATGTACAGGTGTGAGTCGTTAAAGGCTCTACATAAGCATGTGGATACCTTTATGCCTCATGTGAATCAAAGAAACTTGTTTATAGCTGAAAACAAATTCAGAGGGGATACAGAATACTTGTTTCAAAGTAACACACCACATGTGTTTAATGCTGTACCTGGCTTCCCAGATTACGAGGTCTTGCCTACGTTAGATTCTCAGAGGCATTGGGCAACCAAGGCCCTGGCAAGACCTCTGGCCACTCCAGTAGGTGCAGCATTCCAACATATCAACAATACTACACAAACCCAGGCTCCAGTAAGGGCAGTGGCTCGGCAAGCCAT
Organism: Mytilus edulis; assembly: GCF_963676685.1. Classification (NCBI taxonomy): domain Eukaryota; kingdom Metazoa; phylum Mollusca; class Bivalvia; order Mytilida; family Mytilidae; genus Mytilus; species Mytilus edulis. Next base: position 38,205,234 of record NC_092344.1, on the reverse strand, counting down.
CCGCCCCATTCAGACCCAGGGTCCGGCGGCAAGAGCAGCACCTGTCCAGACCAGAGCTCCAGTAAGGGTGTCAGGTTTACCAGCTACACACCCTTACCCCACTGGCAACAGCTACCATGCTGCTGTTGCAACACCACAGCCATCCCTGCAGTCAAGGTTGGGACCACCGGTTTGTGTTGGTGCAGCCTCTGCACGCCGCCTTGCCACACCTGTCAGCCTAATACAACCTACTTTGGTTAACGTCCCTGCCGCAACAGTGGGACTTGCAGCTAGCCAGGTCATGTCATTGGAGTCTAGCACTCCAATGGATGACCTATATGACTTCTTCATGCCTGATGTCACCATGACCTCTATGGCAGACCCGTCGACTACCATATCATCAGCCATCTCGAACTACCTGCCAATAGAGACAACATCATCTGTACCACCTACAACTTCTGCTTACCAACTGTCCACCTTACCTACTGCCACTGCCAGGACCAGACCGGAAACACCTATGTCTACCACAGGAATGTCAAGTCCTGATCAGGATCCATACTCGCCGGGTATTACACCTACCGTGCAGTATATTTTTGATCAGGATTTGATTCAAGACGAGGATGCAGAATATATTCTTCCACAGATTTTGGGGGAGGAGGAACCTCAAACTTCAACTCCGAAACCGCAACCTGTCCATACCCCTCCACCTGCTTTGGAACAACCTTCAACAAATTTTAACCAGCAAGTTTTATCCGCCCTATCAGCCTTCACCACCACCCAGGAACTCTTGCTTAAAGAGATGACCCGAAATACCAAAGCAGTCCAAAACCTCTCATCTGACATTGCATACCTGCGTGGGCAGTTTCGGCAATTTGAAAGGGTGCAGGGTCGCCCTCAGACAGTGCAAGACAGATTGTCAAACTTATCAAACCGCCCATTTAAACAAGCACGCAGGAAACCTTATGTAAACCGATTGAAGACACAACGCCAGCCCAAAGTGAAGTCAGTGGTAATGAGAAGAAGGATCCAGAAAATAAAGAAAACTGACATTAATATCATTATTTTAGTCTGCATTGTATTTACTGTTTATATATAACTTTTAAATTTTGGCCTTCCTTGACTTATTGTCAATTTTGTAAAAATTTAACTAACTTGTTTAGTATTAAAGCTAATGAAATTATTTTGTTAAAAGTGAAAATATTTGACATTTGAATTTGGTATTGAAAGGAAAATTTGTTAAGAGAATTTATTTATATGAAATTATATTCTATTAAGTGGTCAGTAAGATTGTAAGGCTTGTGGTGTAATTTTTGATTTGAGATATATTTTAGAAAGAAATTTTAAAATTAAAGATCAATTCTCCTTGTAAGGGCAACTCATGACTTTACCATCTGTGTTTTATAGCCTCACATTTCTTCTTATTCCGTCATACATTTGAACCTTGATAACCTCTTTAATTTTCTTGTAGTATAATAGGTAGAAATTTTAAGCATCCTCCAATATTTCACATTTCAATCTTTCGTAGCATAATTATATAGTTGTTGTTTTGTATTTTGAAGTAATGTAGATGATAAGTCCATAGTACATGTACTCATTCCTGGTTTCCATGAGTAATTTTCAAGTCAATAACGAGGCATAGTTGTAAATACAAGTGTAGTTTTAATATATGCCTGTTGAAACAATTTTTCTGGTTTCTGGTTAAACTGTTAATCTGTGACTTCCAACCTGAAAATATTGAAACATTAGATTATATTATGTATTTTGTTATATATATATTTGCGAGGACGCTTAATGTTTTATTGGGGGGGGGGGGGGGGGGTAAAATGTAAGGCACCAGCCCCTACTCAATTTAATATAAGAATTGGTTGATATTATTGTGTGTGTTATATGACAAGTACATGCAGTGTTTGAATTGTATGTTTTGAATTGTGCATAGATTTATGATGTTATTTATTTGAATGTTCACCGTATGAAATGTGTTGTTAAGACAAGCAGCTTTAAGTATTTTTGATCATTTTGTAATTGTTCATTTTTTGAATAGAAACAGTCATCATGACAGTGACATACAAATGTAATAGAAATAGAACATATTTTATTCAATTTTATTATTGACTAGAAATTTCACAACTGTAACATTCTCATTTTTGAATGATTTATGGCACCTAAAGTTAATTTTTCACAGTTTAAATCTTTGAAATTGTTATAACAGAAATAAATTGGCATCACATACTTCCCAATATCTGTATAATATCTGACTCTTGTTAACATAACTTCCTTGTTAATTCATTTGAAATTGTTGAAACTTTTGTCCTTCTCCATGTTGATATATAAGGATAAAGTGTCGTCTGCTACAAGTGCCTCGTTCCAGAATTAATTTCCATTTTTAAACATGTGCTGATGTCAATCCACATAAGGTGTTACTGTTAGAAAAACGCTATTTTGATGCGTGTTGTAAAAAAACTGTAGTTGTTGTATGAAGAAATGTTATTCCTGATACCAGTTCTGTTGATTGAATTGTTGTTATATGAAGTTTTCCATTGTAGACTATGCAATGTAAATTACGAGCACCTGTTCTGAGTGTTTATCTTTATGAATGAATGTGTACATTCCTGCTCATGCGCAGTAGTTATAACATGTCAATCTGATCGTTGATGATTATTAGTTCGATTTTTAATTTAACGCTTTCACAGTGGTACTCACCGGCATATCGTATATCCATGAGTTGTATATAAAGTAATCACATAGGTTTTATAAGCTGTCAAGTTGTTTTAACGGCGAATTCTGTAATTTTTGTCAGCCGTTAACACACACATGTTTTGTTCTCATATTCAAGCCGCTACTTCCGGTGGCGCAGTTGTAACTTTATTTATAGTTGCCAAGGAGAATTGAATTAAATAACATAGTAGAAGCTTTTATATAAATATAAGATGAGAAATGTATTTTATTTGAATTTAAGAATTATTTTTATAAATAATTATTTTTCTTTAAATCTAACTTCCGCGGGAATTTCCTACGTTCCAACATCCAACAATCCAACTTCCCACATTTTCCAACGGTGACGTAAAAAACGCTAAAACGTTAGTCTTGCTTAAAACTTTGGCTTGTTAAGGCATATTTTGGATTCAAGTTAATTTAAGACATATTTCCATATTTACTCTAACTAAATGTATAGTTATTTAAGATTGAAAAGGTAAAAACAATGTCTTTTTAGTTATTGAAAGTTAAACCTATTTTAGCGGACTTTTAGGAGCATTTTAATCTTGTTTTCTTCAGTCATGTTAAGTTAAATTTAAGAAACTGTAGCTTTTATACCTTTAGTTAATTTGACGGATTTTCCAGGCAATGCTTTAATTAAATAGTTATTTGATGTTTGTAAATTTTAAAACACTTTAAATAGGAATAAATAGGCAATCTTTAGAATTAAGGGTTATGGTTTCCATAAGGTTTGGAAACCATATTAAATTCGTTCACAGTTAGAAAGGTTCTAACTGTTAACTTAAAATAGGTACTGTTTCAGGAAGGACCTGGCAGTTGCCTTGATTTTGTAGAATGCTGTCTAAGTAAGGACTTGACAGTATTTCTTTTAACCACATTTTTTTGTATATATATATATCAGGAAGGTCCTGATAGCTATTTAAAATATTGAACTGATAAGGTATCAGTTTCCTAAACTACTTATCTAAATCAGAAAAGGTTTCTGATTAACTTCTGCACGAAATTTTTAAACTTTATATTTATAGAAATTGTTAGTTAAATAAGTAATTTATATAGCAAGACTCAACCAAAATTTTCTTATACACATCAGTACAAATTATTATATAGTACTACCAACAGTACTATATAAAACTAGAGATCGCAACCTCCTACTGTATTTTTCCCATGTATCTCAACACATTTAATTAACTTATTTTGAATTGATAAATTGATAAACAGATTAGTTCCTACATTTTTATTGGGACTCTAAGACTGGTTTAGAGCGGTTTAGAGAGGTGCTAGAACTTTTATGATGTAATAACTGTACATGTATACTTATACTGTGAAATACATATTTGATACCTATAATATATAAAAATAAAGAAATATATGGAAACTTCAAAACTTGTTTGGTGTTCTTTTCACCAGGATATAGCATTATAATCTGATTGTCCGGATTCTATGGAGAACCTTTAGTCATAGAATATTCAGTGTTGTCAGTAATAGTCATTTAGTCTTGAGTTTTATACTTTTCCAAGTGGTTGGAATTCAGAGATTAAGTTTTGTTTTCTGTTGGGTTAGTCAACCCCTGGCTCGCTACAGTACCTTCTCAATCTATCAGTTGTCGTCCTGAACATGCATGACATATTTGCCACTGTGTGTTAAGTTACCAATTATTAATCAATCATGATCATAAATTAGGTTTTTAGTTTTGCTGCAATTTAATAGGGCAAAATGAGGCAGTTGATAATGCTTCAGTTTCGACAGTCACACTTGTTTGTGAAAGACGAAAATAGTCAACATTTGATGACAAAGAGGCCGGTTTTGTAACTTTAGATGTTTTGCATATTGCTTTTTTACCCGTTTTACCACTATTACTTTCAGAAAGCCTCAGATTTGTGTCCAGTTACATTTATAATATGTCGACTGAGAAATAGAGCCTCATCTTTCAATGACTGACTTTCTGAGCGATTCCTATGGATTGTCCATATTTGATTTAACCCTTTGACTGCCATGACATGGGAAAACGCTCTACCTTTGACTGCCAAGAATCGGCCCGGCTTCGTACGTTATCAAACAGCGCCATGGCAACCCTTAAAACAATTGATAACGTCACGCTATTGTGCATGGTACCTGCATGTGATTTCTCGTTTTGATGACACCACAACAGCTGTTTGCACGTCGATTTATCACTCTCAAGTGTCGAATTTATTAACTGCATTTGTGTTGTTTATTTTGGTCAGTCTTTAAATTGGTGTTAATTGCAATTTATTAGTTTTTGTAAAAACTGATAGCCTCATTGACTATTATGGTATTAACAAGTTCTGTGCACATGGCCAATATTTTAGCCTTTGTTATTTCTCAAAAATGCCACGGCCCATTAAAAGAAAAACCTGGAAATTATTTTGAAGAATAAATTCATCGTTTGTGATGTATGAAATAAACCATAATTAGTTACGGTGACAACAACAGTGTTTAGTTTTAAATATTTAACGGTTCTATTTCGATTGACATTAGTAGAAGTGTGACGTCTTTTGCGTCACTTTTAAATTCACGACAGGTTCCCGAACAAACTCTATGTGTAATATGCTTTATTAAACTCAAACGTCAGTCGGATTTGTGTACCAAATTCCAAAAAAAAATTAAAAGCAATAAAAAAAACTTCTGATTTTGTTCTACATGCCTATAGTTTGTATAATATCAAGCATCGTCACAGCAAATAGGTATTCCGTTGATTTCGGTGAATGATAGAGCTGAGAATATAAATTTGTTTGTGAAACTGAGCTCCTACATTTACAGACAGGCAAATTTTTTGTCTTGTTTTACTTTTTATTTGATGATAGAATGGGGAATATGTCAAAGAGACCAGAACCCGACCAAATATGTTAAAGGATGGCTGCTAAACGTCAAGTGGCAAATACATATGCATATATTAAGGACGAGAACATGCTAATGTTTTATGAATATTTACTCTGCTTTGTACTAGAACGACGCCGCTTAGCCGGATATGTAACATGCTAGTTCACAAGGTAACTGTCCGCACTACCGGCGCAGGATGACATATCACCTTACCCCCACACATTATTTTGACTCCGAGCCGACCAGTCTTTACTCTTACTCCTAAATACCACCTGCTTAGTGGAGAAGCAGCAAATATCAATAAAAAAGTCTTTGGTTTGACACGGTCAGGGTTCGAACCAAGGACCTCCTGCATTCGAGACGAATGCGCTACCACGAGACAATGGAGGTGGTGTTTTAAATGAAATATATAGTCTAAAATATATATTTCAATTCTTTCTATTATTTTGTACCCCCCCCCCCCCCCCCCACACACACACACACATATTTCAGTCCTTTGCTACGCCACTGCTCATACATCAGAGTCCTTAAATGTTTATGCTTATAACAAAAATATGTATTACAGTTAACCTAAATTACTAAAGGAAGAGACCGATTTCATTGAACAGCAACTCATCTAAAAAACAAAGAAAGTTAGAAATATTACTGATATGACGTATAAATGAAGTGTTTTGTACTTCTTAAATTTTTCATTTGAATAATATTGTTTTCCGCCAATTTTTGAGAAAATACTCAAATTCGGAGACCTTTATCGACCCGTGTCTTATACGCTTTCATGCATGCTCAGTGGACGTAAGGCCTGTGAAGTTTAAGATACAATTCGTGTTAAATATTATATAATTAATTTAAATCAATCAGCATATCAATGCAAAATTTGACGAATCGTTAATCAGACAAACTTTTAGGCCCTTATCCTTTATTTTTGTCGAGGTTGGGATGCGAATTCACGGATGCAAAAGGTTGTTTCATTTGTTTTTATTGGACAAAAACTTTATTCTGTTTCAGTTGAAAACAATTGCGTTTCAGTCACATACAGTTTTTTTTTTATTAAAAACTGAGTAAAAGTGATTCCCTAATTTTCAATGAAAACAAAGTTCTCTTTTCAATTTAACTTCTAAAATATTATTTTCGAGACATTTAATACCAACCAATTCATTACTACATAAAAAAAATATAATGGACGGTGCGCCTATATCTTAATTTATTTATAAAAATACTAGTATGGAAGTCAATCGTTAAATCTTCACTTAGAGAACAAAGATGAAATACAGGATTTACATTTATTTATTTATTTATAAATGTAAATCCTGTATTTCACAAGTGCTCCACGAAACCTCTTTCTAAATTATTAACATCTATTTTATCAGCAATCAAAGACGGGCGTCAAAGTTATTGTGAAACTGCCTATTCTAGAGGTGGCGTGAATCAGATGTGGATACTTAAAAATTCCAAAGATCTTTTAGAGTACATACAATCTAACTCTCTTTCATCTTGTAACAGTATTAAAACATTTGACTTTTCTACTCTTTATACAAGTATTCCACATTCCAAACTAAAAGACAAATTGAAAGAGTTGGTATTACTTTGCTTCATAAAAAAGAATGGCCAACGTAGATACAAGTATCTTGTCTTAGGGAGGGATAAATCATACTTTGTAAAGAATCACTCTGATTCAAACAAAAAGTTCTCTGAAACCGATATTATCAAGATGCTTGATTTCTTGATTGACAACATATTTGTAACGTTCGGAGGACGTGTTTTTCAACAGACTGTCGGCATCCCAATGGGAACAAACTGTGCCCCTCTACTTGCCGACTTGTTTCTTTATTATTATGAGGCTGACTTCATGCAGGAACTTCTTAGGAAGAAAGATAAGAAGTTAGCAATATCCTTTAACTCCACTTTCCGCTATATAGATGACGTTCTTTCACTAAACAATTCAAAATTTGGTGACTATGTGGAACGCATCTATCCCATCGAATTGGAGATAAAGGATACTACAGATACAGTTAAGTCGGCTTCATATCTTGACTTACATCTAGAAATTGACAATGAGGGTCGATTGAAAACTAAACTTTACGACAAAAGAGATGATTTCAGCTTTCCAATTGTGAACTTTCCATTTCTAAGTAGCAACATTCCAGCAGCACCTGCATACGGGGTATATATCTCCCAATTGATACGATATTCCCGTGCTTGCATTTCCTATCATGATTTTCTTGATAGAGGGTTACTGCTCACAAGGAAGCTATTAAACCAAGAGTTCCAAATGGTGAAGTTGAAATCATCCCTTCGTAAATTTTACGGACGCCATCACGAGTTGGTTGACCGTTATGAAATAACCGTTTCACAAATGATATCGGATATGTTCCTTACGTCGTAACTACAATCCCCTTCCCTTTCATGAATGTGACCTACCGAATTAGACTATTTACCGGATTTGTAATCACATAAACAACACGACGGGTGCCACATGTGGAGCAGGATCTGCTTACCCTTCCGGAGCACCTGAGATCACCCCTAGTTTTTGGTGGGGTTCGTGTTGTTTATTCTTTAGTTTTCTATGTTGTGTCATGTATACTATTGTTTTTCTGTTTGTCTTTTTCATTTTTAGCCATGGCGTTGTCAGTTTGTTTTAGATTTATGAGTTTGACTGTCCCTTTGGTATCTTTCGTCCCTCTTTTATTACCACTGGGTTGATGTCTCTGCTGGTGGACATTTTGTCCCCGAGGACATCATCCGCCCAGTAGCAAAACTACAATTGCATGAACTTACGAAGATCAAACAGGAAACTGGCTCGGACGTCGCCCAGTATAAAAAGGTCCGAAACAGACGTCACCATGGACACGGTGTCGTCTGATATGGCAGGTGTCCCCTCATCACCAGACATGACAAATATCTCAAACACGACTCATTCAGATCATCGTCCTAGTGACAATAGCAATATTACACATATACAGCCATGTTCAGTTCTCCTTAAAGACATTTTGGTTTTTGATGACACAGTACAACACTGTCGCATTTCAAAATGTGAGACCAAAGGCTGCAAAACATGTGCTATTTTAATTACAGATGCTGAATTCACTAGCAATTTGACCAAGAAGTCATATTTTACCAGAAGTAACGATGATCTGAATTGTAAATCGATAAATGTCGTCTACGGATTAGAGTGCAACCTTTGCGGCTTGGTATACGTCGGTGAAACGAAAGGAAGGCTAAACAAACGTATGTGCGGTCATAGATCAGACATTAACCTCAATGCTAACGACATTCTATACCAGCATTTCAATCAGCCCGATCATTCCATCGTTTCTATGACAGTTCGCATTATCGAAAAGATATACCATAGCTCTAACAATCCTAATCTTTCAACGACTCTCCGTAGACAAAAAGAAGACTACTGGATTAGACAATTGGGAACTGCAACACCGTATGGTTGCAATGACAAAATTGATGGTATAGGTATTCTATCTAGTCCTTCGTGTAACTCGGTGAATGTGATGAATATTTTCAACTCAACTCCTCGACGTAGACGCAGTCATGGTCATCGTCATTATACATCACCTTCTCTGCATGATGTCTCTATTAATGACTTGCTGTCATTCATACAAAAGCCGTTAGGTATTCATCACATTCGCACGAAACTTTATTCATTACCCCTTTCAAAACTTAATTCTCTGTTCAATTTATGTTTGGAATCCACTGTTACAAACCCTCATTCAAACCAATACAAACTTCAAGCTATAATTTCGGATATTGCAAGTCACAGACTTTTCAAGCCAGTTCGCATTGGAAAAGATGAAAAAGAGAAAAGATCTTTTCTAAATCTTTCCTTTGCCAATAAAGGTCTCGATGGCGTCAACCTAGGCAATATCCTTCATCATAAATTAGTTCAATCGAAAATACCTCCTTATTTCAAAGACCAGTCTGTACCAATAATTTCTTTTACCTATACCAAACCTATTGCAACTAAAATTTTCAATTACAAACGCGTTTTGCAGAATCTCGATATTGACGACTTCAAGTCTAAACCTCCTGATTGCACTTGTGCTAGTTCCCAATTCATATATAATCCTGCTGGCCACGTTATTACCGGTGACCTTAACATTGTTAATAACACTTCTCTACGAAATGTGTTATCGAAAGGTCCGAAATATCGTGAGCCTAAATCCATCAATTGGAAATACAACTTTAAAATTTTGATGGACTCAGTCGAGGATTATGCCAGGCAATGGGCTAAACGTGAAAAGGAAGACGTAGACACTCTATCCGAATGGATTAAGGCAGTGAGGTCGTTAATACAAATCAGAATCAAGAAACTGAATGGGTCCATCAATGCCCATGCTACGTCAATCTTTAAAGACCCAAATGTTGCTAAACACTTATCCGACCTCCATGATAAATATGTTGTTGTCCCCGCAGACAAAGCCCCAAATAACATCGTTTTTGTCTGTAAAAGTCACTACATTAATTGCTTGATAAACGAATTAGGTATAGACAAATCACTTGGAAACTCAACATATACCCTCACGACACTTACCAAAGAGGAAATCCTGGATAATCATAGGTCTGTTCTTTGTTCCTTTGGTATTTCAACCAAAGATGAAGAACTAGATCTTCCATCACTGTATTGGATACCTAAACTACATAAGTGTCCTTACAAACAACGGTATATTGCTGGGTCTTCCAAGTGCTCCACGAAACCTCTTTCTAAATTATTAACATCTATTTTATCAGCAATCAAAGACGGGCTTCAAAGTTATTGTGAAACTGCCTATTCTAGAGGTGGCGTGAATCAGATGTGGATACTTAAAAATTCCAAAGATCTTTTAGAGTACATACAATCTAACTCTCTTTCATCTTGTAACAGTATTAAAACATTTGACTTTTCTACTCTTTATACAAGTATTCCACATTCCAAACTAAAAGACAAATTGAAAGAGTTGGTATTACTTTGCTTCATAAAAAAGAATGGCCAACATAGATACAAGTATCTTGTCTTAGGGAGGGATAAATCATACTTTGTAAAGAATCACTCTGATTCAAACAAAAAATTCTCTGAAACCGATATTATCAAGATGCTTGATTACTTGATTGACAACATATTTGTAACGTTCGGAGGACGTGTTTTTCAACAGACTGTCGGCATCCCAATGGGAACAAACTGTGCCCCTCTACTTGCCGACTTGTTTCTTTATTATTATGAGGCTGACTTCATGCAGGAACTTCTTAGGAAGAAAGATAAGAAGTTCGCAATATCCTTTAACTCCACTTTCCGCTATATAGATGACGTTCTTTCACTAAACAATTCAAAATTTGGTGACTATGTGGAACGCATCTATCCCATCGAATTGGAGATAAAGGATACTACAGATACAGTTAAGTCGGCTTCATATCTTGACTTACATCTAGAAATTGACAATGAGGGTCGATTGAAAACTAAACTTTACGACAAAAGAGATGATTTCAGCTTTCCAATTGTGAACTTTCCATTTCTAAGTAGCAACATTCCAGCAGCACCTGCATACGGGGTATATATCTCCCAATTGATACGATATTCCCGTGCTTGCATTTCCTATCATGATTTTCTTGATAGAGGGTTACTGCTCACAAGGAAGCTATTAAACCAAGAGTTCCAAATGGTGAAGTTGAAATCATCCCTTCGTAAATTTTACGGACGCCATCACGAGTTGGTTGACCGTTATGAAATAACCGTTTCACAAATGATATCGGATATGTTCCTTACGTCGTAACTACAATCCCCTTCCCTTTCATGAATGTGACCTACCGAATTAGACTATTTACCGGATTTGTAATCACATAAACAACACGACGGGTGCCACATGTGGAGCAGGATCTGCTTACCCTTCCGGAGCACCTGAGATCACCCCTAGTTTTTGGTGGGGTTCGTGTTGTTTATTCTTTAGTTTTCTATGTTGTGTCATGTATACTATTGTTTTTCTGTTTGTCTTTTTCATTTTTAGCCATGGCGTTGTCAGTTTGTTTTAGATTTATGAGTTTGACTGTCCCTTTGGTATCTTTCGTCCCTCTTTTATATATGAATCAAACTGAAAAACGCTTTCCAGTCCTAATATTATCAAAAACTTTCGAATTAAATTTCGTTGATAATTAAAGCGATCTTTTTTTAAGATTTCAAATTCAGTTTTGGTGGATAGTCCGATTGGCAATCATACCACATCTCCTTCTCTTTATATTTAGATGGTCATATTCATTGAACAACTACGTACAGTGTGGAAGTAAAAAGATTAAATTAAATAAAGTACTGCATAAAAACTGTTATCCATAATCATGATTTTTAGGCATAAGAAATCTAAAAGATATGTTAGTAAAAGTGGTAACACAGGAGAGAAGGACGGACTGTCAATTAAAAAGGATAAGACAGATATTGGTGCATATTTTGACTTACAACAGGCCACTTACGGACAACTCAAAGAGGTTTTAAAGTTGCAAGACTTTCTAAAGTGCATGAATCTCCCTTTGGGAGTTATCGGTTTTGTGTCCATATTTATACATTCGGTTAACACCGTGGACTGAAAGGACAGATTGATCTTATATTTTATCACAATATGACACTTATGTATAGTAGAAAAGTCCATGAGCCCGGTAGCAGAACTGTGAACAACGGCTGATTTTCTTTCCAAGCCAGCTTGCGAAGTTCGCAGGGCACTGCGAATTATCTATGACGTGAAGGAACAACGTCACAGCGGAAAACAACATCGGCTTTGGGCCGATCCTTGGCAGTCAAAGGTACTGTTTCTGCATCGGCCAAATCGGCCCTATGGCAGGAAGAAGGTTAAATACTTTATTTTATAATAAACATCAAACGAAAGAAGATGTGGTATAATTGGCAATGAGACAACTCCCTACAAGAGACCAAACGACACAGAAATTACAAAAAAAACCCACTATAACTCACCATACGGCCTTCAAAAATGAGCGAAGCCCATACCGCAGTCAGCTATAAGTTCATCTTCTGTTGGTCTAGTAGTGCTTTGTTGACATGTAACATTCAAAATACTACCCCGAGGGACGTCCATCTCCTGATCATCAAGTAATGTTAAAGGTAATTGATGAATCTGAACATTTATATCGTTATTAAAAATCTTTTCGTGAATAAATATTTTGAAATGAAACTCTGGAACAGAACTTTACGTTAGATTTAAATTCGTCTTCACCATCAATTTTTTTTTGTATGTATTTCAAGATTCCTAAAACCGGTTCTACATTTTTGTAAAATCATTTCATCGGTTGAAGATTTCTCACTTTTTTACATGTGCTTTAGGTTCATCATAACCTTTTCGCAATTATGGCCGTAATTAAACTACAAATTTCACTCTTAGTAATATACTAACCAGATCATGAGATGGTAAAGACAACTTGTCGTCATTTAGACGGAACTTCTTGAGTAGTTTGAAGTCCCGTCTATCTACAGTTAATTTGGTGTCGTATTGTAATTTCATAATTCTTCCACTTTCTTTTATTATGAAGTTGACCTTGTAGTGTCCCTGACACTTCTCATCTAAGAGGGCATAGATGCGTATAACATCAAGTTCGTGAAACATTGAAACATAAAAGTAGTTGTTTATTAATTTTTAGGTGCCAACAGAAGCTTGGACACATATTTTTTTATTTACTTTTATAATATTTTTTAGGTGCCAACAGAAGTTTAGGCATTTAACCACTGCTAACATTCATTAGTTTTTCGCATGGTCAGCCTGTTAATTGCACTGATTAGTGTGTTTTGCACAAGCACTGGTTGAGTTAATTTCTGAAATGAGTGCCGGATATTCTTTATCGCAGCCACGTGCCGTTAGAATGGGGATTATCAGTACTATGAATCAATTTAAGAGTGTCACACTTTCAGCACGTACATTGTATGGATACCTTGCAACAACTCTTGTATGTCCAAGTGTTACTGGTCTGGTGAATAGTACGATCAATTAGGTCTATTTCAGACCAGAATTAACAATTTTGACAAGGTTTGGCGTTCGTCTGGATGTCTTAAATACACAGCCACGTTCGGTCAGAAGTACCTCCAATTTATCCAAAGCGGTTGAGTAGAACACCTTTTGGTCTTGATATCAAAAGTCAGCTTACAGGGGCGTTTTTATGGTATTTGAAATAGGGGGCGTAGAATCATATCTTTCGCCAAGCTTAGCGAGGCGTACGCCCTCACCTGGACCCGCCCCTTAGCTAGCTTGCATCAATATTGATTTCAGGATTAACTTCTAATGCATTGCCAATGGCAACAGCGTCACCACATAGGAGACATTGACTTCATTTGCAATAATTTTGATTCTCCACTTTCTTTTTCCGGCGATTTGTGTTTCTCATATCGGAGATATATAAAAGGTGATCAACTAAACCTTCTGAAGTATTAACAATGAACGAACTTTCACCACTGACTCCAATCTTAATGGACTATTAGACAGTTATACTGAAGATCGCTGCTTCTCTCCCGGCACTCAGGGTTGCACAACCACACTTGCTGCAACGAAATGGCCAACAGTGCACAACCACCACACTTGCTGCAACGAAATAGCCAACAGTGCTGGAAGTGGCGTTAAACACAAATCAATGAATCAATAATACAAGAGTGTGTGTAGAATACTGTAAAATTGTATTTAATGAAGGCATTTTTTTGTATTTAAAGTCGGTCAGAATATCATGAAAACGCGTATTTTCCCTAGCATTTTTAATAAGCAGTATTTTCCCTAGCATTTTTAATAAGCAGCAATCTCTAAAAAAAAAAACTGTACTAATTAAATCAATTCATATAGCGGCATGATTCTCCTTACAATATGTTGTTTTTTTCTTCAGTTTTTAATGTTTCTTCCATATATTATCTATCCCTTTTTAAAACTTGATCAAGAGTGGGAAAATTATAAATAAAATTAAAGTTGAAAGTTTAGTCTTAGATGCATGATTTTTTTATTAGTTGTTAGTGGCTTTAAACTAGCTGTCAGATAACTGCGAGTACTCTCAGATCTGTTCATTGTGTCTATTTGTGTCGGGATGTATAAGTACCGGGCCACGTCCAATTGTATTTTTGAGTTAAGCCTTTTTCAACTGAATTTTATAGTTCGTTCTTATGTTGTACTGTTATACCACTGTCCCAGGTTAGGGGAGGGTTGGGATCCCGCTAACATGTTTAACCCCGCCACATTATTTTAGTATGTGTCTGTCCAAAGTCAGGAGCCTGTTATTCAGTGGTTGTCGTTTGTTTATGTGTTACATATTTGTTTTGCGTTCATTTGTTTTTTACATAAATAAGGCCGTTAGTTTTCTCGTTTGAATTGTTTTAAATTGCCTTATCGGGGCCTTTTATAGCTGACTATGCGGTATGGGCTTTGCTCATTGTTGAAGGCCGTACGGTGACCTATGGTTGTTTATGTCTGTCATTTTGGTCTTTTGTGGATAGTTGTCTCATTGGCAGTCATACCACATCTTTTTTATATTAGTTCCCTGAAGCCAAATTTGGATTACTGATATAATTTCTTTTCTTTCATCTCATTAACTGAAGATATGGAAATATGAGTATTAAATATGTTTGTAAATTTGACTTTGCACATTTATGTGTGAACATAAGTTTGGGCTTCTCACTGTCAAAAATCCACAAAGCCAGTAGTGTATAAAAGATATGTGAAAAAATTAAATCAAGGGGGTGGAGTAAAACACCTTCTGATCTAATAGAGAAAAAAACCACCTTGCTGTTACCGGGCAGCTTATGTTAAAATTTCTTTGTTTTGGATCTTGTCATTATTTCTGCATTTCTACTGGCAACAACTGAAATAAATATTCAATATTTACAAATATCTATATAAAAAACATTCAAACAAGTAGGAGGGAATTAGATAAAGACAAAATATTTTGTTTAAAACCGAACATGACAGCTATGAAAACATTGTACAGCTGAGTGGATGATAGAGATGAGAGGTTCTAATATCAAAAACCTCTGGGTTCACTTAATCTGTTGCCAATGGCAACAGTGTCGCCCCATATAGGGTGAAATAAGATGTTTTCCTCTGCATTTTCTATGGTACCTATGATCCATCTTCGATTCCCGGCAATTTGTGTTTCTCCAATCTGGGATATCAATAAAAAGAGGATCAAATGGACATGATTTGCATAAACCATTTATACTTACAAGACACATTTATGAAACATATGATGGTAATTAAATTTTGAAAAACATATGTAATTAAAACGATTTCTATTTTGAATAATGTTGAAATATTTCAATGATAACAGATGTGAAATTCTCTAGTGCATACTCCTAAATCTGTTTGAGACAGGTTTGTTTATGGTGGGATTATTGTATAAATTGGACAATTAAATATAGCGCATGGAGATATACATGATAATTGATATTTTTTTTTTTTTTTTTTTGCACATGGACAATATACTACTGTGTTCCTGGGTCCATACCCTCTTGATATTAACTTAATTCTGGTTCTTTGGATTTATTTTACCAGATCTTAATAAAAGTTGAAGTTCTTCTGTTGTTTCCAGAAGCCAAATGGTGCCACTGGGAGATGAATATTTGTACAAGTAGTTTATTGTCTAACTCTTCTTTGTCTGACACATTTCTCAAACTTATTAGCCCAATTTCTCATTGTCATTTGGTCATAAGTACTCAATCTATTTTTTGGTACCAAGTAGTGTGTCGCAGCATGACACACAATTTCATCCCTCCCAAAGGGTGACTGGGGAATAGAAATATGGTCACTTGGTCTTCTTCCGACCGGCAGTAAAACGCTTGGCGAAGTGGGGCGTCCGTTTGGCTGAGCGGGATGTATCAAGTTCGCAGTCACGTCCGGTCTTATTGGGGACGTTAAATCCGATGCCTCGTGTAAAGAGAATGCCACGCTCTTTGCACGTTAAGTTATCAAAGGTACCAGAATTATAATTTAATACGCCAGACGCGCGTTTCGTCTACATAACGCTCATCAGTGACGCTCAGATCAAAACAGTTAAAAAGCCAAACAAATACAAAGTTGAAAAGCAATGAGGACCACTTGCAACAACTCTTAGAGGGGTCCGTAGGTGGCCTGTTGCAAGGTTAAATTTCTGTCCCTAACCAATATTACCTTTATATTTCCAGTGGCAGTCTGAATTTCCTCGACTATCATCCCAAATGGCCTCTATTATGACAAATCCTACCTACTGTATATATTGTTAAATTGTTCTCGTCCTGAATATGCATGAAATATTTGCCACTGGACGTTGAGCAACCAACAATCAATCAGTCCTCCCACTGATACTAGGTAGTAGGACTACGTATGAGTGTAATAAAAAGCAGACCAATTGACTTCCCTCTTGCCACTCACATGCACTGTGTCAAACAATTTCCTTGCACACTGTAGACCAGTAGGAAACTGCTTCTTAATATGGCTAGTTGCATGTATCTTCAACTACATGCACTGTCGAACTACATTTTAAAATGTACATGTTAAATGGTACTTACGTTTCCTTTTTTTCTCATTGGGTTCCATTTTGCGTAATGACGTTTGAATAAAAATAAAAAATCCCTTTTATGTATACCCAGCTGAAGCCCGTGCAAATCTTGTGCTGAATGCGTTTTAGAAAACCTCAAAGACCTTTAACGATTAAAAAGAAATTGTATAGAAATAGAATCAATTGTATAGAAATAGAATCAATTGTATAGAAATAGAATCAATTATATTAGCTTCACTTCATTGCTAACAAAGTCATCATTATAACTACACTCAATTGCGATGTCTTTTATGTACTTGTGTTGATGCATACAGATGTTTTTAATCTCGAGAAATCCTTCACAACACTTAACATCAGCAGAAGATGCTATAAATGGAAGTTTCGACTCTTTAATTTTTCGATATAAATTCTTTTATTTGTTATGTTGTAACTTTATTATTAAACCTATCAAATCTTTTATAACACTAATTGAAAGTCTTTACTAAATTATAACCAGTAAACATGAACATAAACATAAAACATAAAACGTAGCACAAAAAAGATAAAAAAAAAAAAATCTTGTGGTTTACGATATTCATTGTGGTCGGTTATTCTATTTTGTACGATGCTAAAATGTTGTCTCAATTCCTTGATTTGATTAATTTTGTATGCCCTACCTGGGGGCATTATGTTTTTTGGTCTGCAATCTGGAAATAGCAAATGAATTGCGACAAGATGAAAGATATGAGAAGCAGGTAGCCAAAACAATTTACGCAAAAAGGACATCAAAGTTTGTTCCTTGGGGTACACTTATTGATATAGGCAACAGTTGATGCATTATCACAAAAAATATATAAACGCTTATTTTGCCAGCACTTATCCCAACGTTTTGACTGCCAAAGCCACTGCAAGTGCCTCTTGCTCATTTATATGCAAAGATTGCGCAAATGAGAAATCCTCTTTAGAATGTGAAACAAATTATGTTTTTTGTAAATTAGAAATATGGTCACTTGGTCTTCTCCCGACCGGCAGTAAAACGCTTGCCGAAGTGGGGCGTCCGTTTGGCTGTGTGTGATGTATAAAGTTCGCAGTCACGTCCGGTCAGAAGGGGGACGTTAAATCCGCTGCCTGGTGTAAAGAGAGTGTCACGCTCTTTGCACGTTAAGAACCCTTGCAACAACTCTTTGAGGGGTCCGTAGGTGGCCTGTTGCAAGGCAAAATTTCTGTCCCTATCCAATATACCCTCATTTTCCAGTGGCTGTCCGAATTTCCCCGACCATCATCACTAATGGCCTCTTTTATATCAACCTACTATTGTATTTGTTGTGATCTTGTTCTCGTCCTGAATATGGATGAAACATTTGCCACTGGACGTTAAGCAACCATCAATCAATCAATAGAATGTGAATAGGGCTAAGTCAAACATGAAACAATGAAATGTTAAAAAGAAATAGTTTATGGCTTGAAATAAATTAATTTCACCTTATTTAACATTAATTGAAGACGTAAGCATGAATTGAAGATGCAAAAATAATTCTCCGCTCGGATAGGTTTGAGCGTGTCTGTTATATGACTTGAAGTGACGAAGCGCAACAGCCTAACCATTACACCATCAACTCATTCCCCAATAAGTTTTTAAAGTAATATTTATACATTAGACATATCGAAATAAAAAAAAAATGTTCCCTAAAACTAAAATAGAATGTGAATATTTTTGTGTACCTGACCCAAGTAAGGAGCCCGTATTTGAGCGGTTGCTGTGTCATATTTCTTTATTGTTTTTGCATATATCATGTCTTTTCCTCACTTCATTAACTTTACATTTTGTAATACAGCGTCCTTAACACTGCAAGGTGTGTGTTTTTTTGTTAAAGGCCATTTAGTCACTCTGGTTGATGGAAACATTACCACATCTCATTATTGCGAATATCAGTAATCATTTGTTAGCTTTAACGTGTTCAGATGTCTAAACTCAAAACATAAAGCTGATCATGTTCTAGCTAACTCGGCCATCATTTGTTCTAAATTGTGTCTAATTGCATGTCTTTGTTCATTGGAGACTTGCCTGTAATGTTTAATACCACCAATTGCTGAAAGAGCGTTATGATCCTGGTATGAGACCAAATCTTTGTCGAATGTTGAACAGTCAGAACAGGAACTGTTTTTCATGCAATTATCACAACATGGGTGCAAAGTTTTAGATTGCGGTAAATTGGGTGAAACATGCTGAAATAAAATCTCTTCAATGAACTCGTTTTACAATAATTAATCAAGTGTTCATCAGCACTTTTCTTGGCTATATTAACATGATGAAAATAACAAAATGATTTTGATGTAATTCCGCCCCAAGGGTGACTGGGGAATAGAAATATGGCCACTACAGGTCTTCTTCCGACCGGCAGTATAACCCCAGCCAACGTGGGGCGTCCGCTTGGCTGTGCAGGATGTATTAAGTACGCAGCCACGTCCGGTCAGAATTGGGACGTTAAATTCGATGCCTCGTGTAGAGAGAGGGCACTCTCTCTGCACGTTAAGAACCCTTGCAGCAACTCTTTGAGGGGTTCGTAGGTGAGAGAGTGCCACACTCTCTGCACGTTAAGAATCCTTGCAACAACTCTTTGAGGGGTTCGTAGGTGGCCTGTTGCAAGGCAACATTGTTGTCCCTATCCAATTGTCCCTCAGTTTCCGGTGGCAGTCTAAATGTCAACGACCATCATCCCGGATGGGCTCTTTTACAAGACCTACCTATTGTACTTGTTTTCGTCCTGAATATGCACGAAATATTTGCCACTGGTGGTTAAGCAATCAACAATCAATCAATCAATTGACGTATTTCCTTCTCTTCCTGCTAGCCGACTTTCTTACATGTAACCTTGAAGACTACGGGAGGCACCCAACATCTGGGATATCTACCACATCCAAAAAGCTGTTGTGGCAATATCAACACGTTTTTACTGTTAATCTTTTTCAGGACTAAGTTTTTTTTAATTCTTTGTCTGGTGTTGAATAGTGGTACATGGAAAACAGACAATTTTTGGCACATGGTGTACCAATGTGTATGCTGTCTGATTTCCATGTTGAGATAAAACATAAATGTTTCTGCAATATATAATTGTTGTTGCTGTCTACTCACAATTTAGGACCTACATATACATGCAAATGTACAACACTAAAGAACATTTCTTACAATTTTTGCACCACATATTTAAGTAAGAGCCATTACAGGACATAATACACCAGACTTTATTCAATTAAATTCTAAGGTTAATTAATAAAATTAAGTCAGTGTTTTCCTGAGGGCAAAAAACATCACTTTTCGATAGGACAATGAATAAGGAGACCGAGAAAACAGAATGGTGTTTTAAGTCATTACACAATATATACCCATTTTTATATCCCCGCTTTAAAAAAAGGGGGGTATACTGTTTTACCTCTGTCTGTCCGTCAGTCAGTCAGTCCGTCCCATGAAACTTTCGTCACATTTTTCTCAGGAACTACACATCCACCCTTTCTGTAATTTGGTATCAACATTTATATATGTCAGCCATACCATACCGTCTGATGCGTTTTCAGATTGATCACTTGACAACTTCCTGTTTACCGAACACTTGTATGATTTTACACATGATAGCCAAGTTGAAAATTTTCGTCACATTTTTCTCAGGAACTACAATACAAGGATTTCTGAAATTTGGTTTCAGGGTTTATCTAAGTCAGCTATACCGTGTGATGCGTTTTCAGATTGATCACTTGACAACTTCCTGTTTACCGAACACTTGTATGATTTTACACATGATAGCCAAGTTGAAAATTTTCGTCACATTTTTCTCAGGAACTACACATCCACCCTTTCTGTAATTTGGTATCAACATTTATATATGTCAGCCATACCGTCTGATGCGTTTTCAGATTGATCACTTGACAACTTCCTGTTTACCGAACACTTGTATGATTTTACACATGATAGCCAAGTTGAAAATTTTCGTCACATTTTTCTCAGGAACTACAATACAAGGATTTCTGAAATTTGGTTTCAGGGTTTATCTAAGTCAGCTATACCGTGTGATGCGTTTTCAGATTGATCACTTGACAACTTCCTGTTTACCGAACACTTGTATGATTTTACACATGATAGCCAAGTTGAAAATTTTCGTCACATTTTTCTCAGGAACTACACATCCACCCTTTCTGTAATTTGGTATCAACATTTATATATGTCAGCCATACCGTGTGATGCGTTTTCAGATTCATCACTAGACAACTTCCTGTTTACCGAACACTTGTATGATTTTACACATGACAGCCAAGTTGAAAATTTTCGTCACATTTTTCTCAGGAACTACAATACAAGGATTTCTGAAATTTGGTTTCAGGATTTATATAAGTCAGCTATACCGTGTGACGCGTTTTCAGATTCATCACTCGACAACTTCCTGTTTACCGAACACTTGCATATTTTTACACTATTAATATTATCCACTTGCGGCGGGGGTATCATCAGTGAGCAGTAGCTCGCAGTTTCACTTGTTTTTTTTTTAATTTCCTTTTTCAGTTGAGTTTTAACATTTCCCAAGCTGATAATAAGATATTTAACATGGACATTGCAATTGGGATAAGGTAAAGATGATAAAAATTTGTTCATATTTACCACTGGCTCTTCAATCATCGAATCTATTTTATTTATCGAAATTGTGGTACAACACTAGCTAGTGCTTTGTTAAACATGTATTTTTATTACATGTATTTTTGTTACAAAATAAAAGTATCATGTAAAAGCTGAGATATAACTTTACGGTAATGTCATAAAAATAATATAAAATAATGTAAGCCTGGGTCCTTTTCCCTTTTCGCGCAGCACTAACTGAGGCAATCAGATTCATCTTGAGAAAGTTCTGTAGTAGTTGTGAATTCATATTCCTCACATTCCTTTCTACTGCTTAAAATTAACAGATTTATTAATAGTTTACCTAAAAATGTTCACCTTTTTGTTTTTTAATCAACAGACCATAAAAACATACTAATTTTTGTCTAGCCTTGACGGAGTTGAGGTTTGTTTAAAAGGAACGACATATGATAAGTGAGTGGTATTTGGTATGCAGTTATATTGGTATTGGCATATCCCATATCCATGGAGATTGTGTAGCCATGTACCTTCAGTCATTGTACATCAATTTTGTTTTATTGAAAGACTGACGTACTTTAACAGTAGTATGCAACCTTTTTAAACCACGTAACATTTTCCTCCCTTCTCAGATTGAGATCAAAATCAGATAATCTGCACTGGAAACCCTCTGAAAAAATGGAAATATGTATAAATTAAATCATATGTCAAGGATATTTTATTTGTTTGACCTTTTCTGTTACATTAGACACTTGTAATTATATTATGACTGGAATTTTTATGCCTGGCAAAATATTTTACCCAGGCCTGGCCTTCAGAATAAAGGAACATGAAAAGGCAAGACATGCAGAACAAGTAAAAGCAGCAGAAAAGAAAACTAAACAAAACAATGAAAAACCGAGGTCGAATCCAACATTTGTCATCCCGGTATCACCAATGAAGAGGGCGCCATTGATCCAGAAATTTGAAAAGTCCCCAGAGAAATGTACTAGTAGGATGAACTTTTCACCAATAAAGTCCCCTGTCCCTATCACTTTGGGATATGACGATGAAAGCTTACCACAGTTACCAGAGAATTTGATGGCACTTTTTGAATCGCCAATTTCTCCTCTTCCAACTACTCCTAAGAAAAGGAAGATAGAAACACCAAAAAAACTACTGAAAAAGCCAAAAGCAAGAAAGAAGACGAAAAGCTGTCGGAGGAAAGAAATAGACATCTCATCCTTCCAAAAAAGGATGACTTGAAGGACGAAAAGACAAGATTCATGGCACCGCCCTCTTTATACCAAACCTCTGAGGATGCTGCCAGGGTTTTATGTATTCGAGAAAAGGCAAGAAGAAGAAGCCAAATGTATTCAGGCTCCGTCATCCCTGATGGCATAGGTGGTGTGAAGAAAGTAGAAAAGGCAATTCTGCCTGATGGAACAGTATATCAACTGAGTGCCTATTTGATGAGTCGGTAGAAAATTGAGAGTATACGGAGACAACAGTGGTAGTGATAGAGGGAAGCGACACAGCAAAGGAAACAACTGAAGCTGTCCTCCAGATGCCCGAAACATCTGAGAAGAGACCCAAACAGAAACTACTACAAAGGACATGGCAACACAGAGTGGGGAGATGAAGATTATGTTCGAGTTAATGTAACTGGAAGATAGACATTGGGGTTTTTTTTTTTTTGGGGGGGGGGGGGGAATTTTAACCAGAGATGAAGTAGAGACATTCCGGATTTCAGATTATAGAATGGACATTTGAAAATTATTATTGTTAGTTGTATTTTATATTTGACATATGTACTTATATCATGTTTTATTGTGTTTAAATTTATCATGTTGGATCATTCCCTGTCCGGAAAGGGGCAATGTAACGTTTTAGCGTTTGCGCTGTTCCCCCCTTTTCTTAACCCTACCGTTCTTTAACAGGTCATGTTCAGTTTTAGTCACCAAGTTTTCTTTTTAATAATATTCATATATATAAAATCATATGCATAAAAACTGTTTAAAAACAGATAACCTTCAAGTAATTCTGGACGTCAAATGCAACGTAAAAGTTAAAGCATGCACTTACCTGTTTTGTATCTTTCTGATTATTTCCGTGATTTGAAACTTCATTGTTAAGATGATTTTACATGTAACATTATTTCCATATCATGCACTTTTATCATTGCTTCGTAGGGATACCTGGTCAATCAATTTTGTACGATTGTTTACATTGAAAGGTCAACTTTGTTATTCCAGTACAATTGCCGTAAAGCAAGTATCGATTGTCGTTAAACGTGTCAAGGACGTAACGTTTCGAGTCTTTTAGAGTCGAAACGTCATTTTCTAGTCGACATTTAGGTATAAAAGAGCGTGCGTATTGCATTGTTTCAGTTGTGGTTCAACTGCGCATAAGGCAACATCTAGCCAAAGGCAAACTTTCAAACTGCTATAATAAAGCAACTTTGGGAGTCTTTCTGACCTTTTCCATTATAAAAACAACGTGATACATTTCAAGGTTAGCTTATTTAAAAAGCTTTTTCAAGTCATTAAATTCAATATTCTGACTCAATTTCTGTTGACGTAATATACTTAACGACTCGTTACCAGAGTCTTTAATTTAATTATACAATAAAAGACACTATTCGGTTTTAAAGAACTATTAACGGTCTACGTGATCTTCCGGAATATTCACACAATAATTCCATACATATTTTAGGTATAAAAGTTTATACTTTCTAATCCGAATTCTATACGAAAAGGTACGAAACGTGGAATTTAGGTATCCAATAGCAAATAGCTATACAGATCTATAGAAAAGGTCTCTATTGTTTCTCTATACGCGTTCGATTATTACATAGTTTAGGAACACATCATACGTTATTGTAATTCCGCCGATTTTCTAAGTTAGGATATAATAGGTCAAAGCTAGTCATTTTTATTATATTGCTAAGTATTGATTTTATTTGTATTGTTTGACCAGGAACATCCCTACGATTTGCTTGCTTAATCTTGGTGACTATTAAAACATTAAGTAATCAGTAACATTTGTTGAAGTTAATAACATTATATCTTATAACATCATAAAATATTTGTCTCATAAATTCAATAATTAACTTCAATTGGTATTGCTAATTTTAGCCAAAATGTATCAACATCGGAACCGAGTCCGTTGAGCACTGCCCGAAGGTAAAACAGTGTTCAGGGATCCAGTCCTGTAACTCAGTTACACTCCTCCCCGCTATATAAAAGAGTAGCATACACACAAGAGGTTCTTCTTCCGAGTCCATTACATTTTGAAAGTTGCAGAATTCACACGAGGCGGACACGTTACAATATGTTGAACATGCAATTAAAATCAATTATCGACTTTTGATGGGCTGGTATCGCACAATCTACAAATGTCTGAGTGGTTTTAGTCCCGGTTACAGTTTACTTAATTGTTAGTCCTTTTCGTCATTTAACGCTTTTTGACAATTACCCTCACATTTCAAATAATTCAAATTTTAAAAAAGTTTTTTGTTGTTGTGTAGGAATACCAAAGTGTCAAAATAGGTGAAATGAATGTTACTCCAAGAAAGATTGCAGACGAAGAAGTAGCAAAAAATATACCTTAATTATTATATACTTCTGATCCCTCCCTATTCTCATATTTTCAAGATGATGAAAAATGTGACCTATTCCATCGGCACGTTCTATCACCTTGTATATAGCATGTGCCCCGAGATAATCATCCACTTATTGTATATTAAATATAAAGCATATTCAATATTATGCCGTTTGTCTTACGGTCTCCATTTAATGACAAATGACATGGGAAAATGATATTTGAAAATGAAAAAAACGACAGAATATATGCATGCAAATTATAGACAATCAGCTATTGAGCAGTTTGAACACGTATACTAGCTATGGTACTCGTTATATGAAATCTTACCATATATATATGATTTGTTTACATATTTGCATACAAATTTAGTCTAGCAAAACTAGTCAAATATAAAGAAATACTTACGTTTAAGTTTCCGAGTTTCTCCTCTTGTTCTGCCAGTTCTGGTATGCTTCTTTCCCTTTAATAACATTAACATTTCTATTCAGAATACAAAAACAGTTGATGTTTTGTGATAACCATATATTCGGATACAGATTTGCGCCATTTCTTAAACGGGAAAACCAACGATCTAATCTACATAAAAACGAGAAACACGTATGAACTACATAAAAACTACTGTACATCAGATTTCTGACTTAGGACAGGTGCAAACATTTGCAGCGGGATTAAACGTTTTAATGGTACCAAACCTTCTCTGAAACAATAGTATAACGTCCCAACATAGAAAAACACATACTATAAAATATCAATTGGAAGGCTTAACTCAATCAAAAAATGCAAATTGACAAACCAATAATTGTGGTTAAAGATAACCAATCAATGTGGTTAACGTAAACAAGAAGGTATCGTAAAAGTTTACCATTTTAAACCACTCACTGTGGTTAAACTGACCTGTAATCATAACAATATTCCACATGTTCATGACTATTTGTTTCTACTGTGATGGTTTAAGCTGTCGATACAATCTGATAGATAATAAAATCATTTGTCCTATGAAAATTTTGAGTTGTTTAACCATCGTTTGACATATGGTGGATTACCTTATTCATCAGCAAGAGTAAGTGCCACACACTTAAAACTTAAAACACAAACACAAGAAATTAAAATGAAATTAAACATATCAAGAATTTAAAATTGATACTGTAAGTGCTTTGATTACGGAAAAAATATTAGGAAAAGGCTGACTCGGACTTTTACATTAAATTTGCATTGGTATTACTTGGGAACAGAAATCTAGAAACTACTTAAATTTTGATAAATGATCTTTTATGAGCTTTTAAAGTCTTATATAAAAAGAAAAACAGGTGTTCTGGTACAAATTTTTCCTTGTATCATCACAATAACGAAAATACAAGGAGTGCAAACATCTGACAAAAATTCCCATAGCTGACATACATCCGTAGGTATACAAATCGTAGATATCACTAAAACAAGTGATTTCGGGATTACCTATTCCAGTTGCAACACCATTTAAATGCACAAAAAGGTGTCACCTATTACCAATGTGAGTATGATTAGTTCGAGAAATAACGATTTGATCATACAAATTATTGACAATGACTTTTTCTGGATATCTTAAAGCGTTATTCTTTTTCGAACAAAAAAAGAAATTAATATACAAAACATATGATTGATTGATGTAAATGTCAGCAAATGTAACTTAGTAGAAATTTATGTTTGAAGAGCGAAAGAAAACATCTTTGAACAAAAATCACAGTTTAATACGTTTGATTTAATTCTATATGGCAATTTAAAATTTTAGCATTTATTTACAAAACAATTCAGCTGTTGGTTTAAAAATACACGGGAAACAGTTTCCTACTTTTTAATTAATTTATACCTTCAAAATTCAAACAATTCAGACTTATATCTGTGTCAACACTTTATTTTCCAAGCACAAAAAAAAAGGAAACATTCAAAAACAAATAAATCCACAGTCTAAAGGAGTAGGTCCGGTAAGGACCGATTTTGTCCTCAAATTTCAGGTTCATTTGACGAAAGATTTTGACCACATTTTAAACACTTAAGTGTCTATTTCATTTAAATTAATTAGCTTATGTGAAAGATTTTAACTGATTTAGTCAGTAAAAACGACCCGATTCAAGCTCAAATATGAAAAATCTACCAAATATGCCGAAAAATGTCACTTTTCAGATGGTTTTTGTCAAAAATGAAAGTGGCCGCATCCGTGTTCATCCTCAATCTTTATATATGTTATGTATTATCATAAAATACAACTTACATTTTAATATTAAGGATGAACACGAATGCGGCCACTTTCGTTTCACACGAAAACCGTCTAAAATTTAACTAAAATGCTAGAATTGTGAAGATTTCAGTAATTTAGTATGTCTAAATGGTGCTAATACCCGATATATGTGCATTGCATTGTCAAAAACAGCCTATATTTATGAAGCAGCAGCATTCTACTGTAAAATAAATAACTAAAAGTTTACATTTTAACAATTTTGTAAAACTGCTATATTTTGGGGCCAAAAAGGGGTCTTACTGAACCTACTCCTTTATATAATTAATATTGGAGATTTTCTTAGAATTATTATATTACACCTCAACAAGTTTCTCAGCGCACTCTTTCTTTACATTAAATGTTATTGTAAATATTGTTTATTTACATAATATCAACAGAAGATAATCTTTTACAAGCAGCCTAAATTGTCCTCTATACTATACATATGGCTATTGAACACTTCACAGACACAGGTGGTTGTCTGGAAACCATCTGTACCTTTGATACATCGATAAGCTGAAAACGATTTTTTTTGGATTAGAAAAAAAGGAATCAGTTGGCATGTATCACTTCAACAAGAAATACTGAAAATAATGAGAACAAATATGACGCAAATACATATATTAACATCATTCAACTCAGTATACATGTATGGTTTTCTGTAGCACACATTATTACACACTTATTGAAACACTTTTCTAGTATTGATGTTGGTCTTCGCGAGGTTTGCCTGAAAGGTGATAATGCTGGTTGCTACCACTCTACATGCCTTGTTGCATATTTAAGTCATTTAAACACCTTGTCGCAAAATGAAGTCATAGAGCTGTATTGCCTACACAAAAGAATTGAAACATCACGCATTGCCGAGCATCGAGAAAAAAAGCAGTCAGACGGAACAGGGACCAAGAATCCGACAACAGAAGTATCGATAGAAACAGATGGAAAATTCTACAACAGATCATAAGAGTAAGAAGCCTCAAACAAGACCTACTGAAGAAATCAAAAGAAAAAATGGAGAGAAGAAAAGCGAAAACAAAGACTAAGCATAAGCTCACAGAAAGGAATATCCATTAATGCAAAACGAAGGACAGCAAGAAATAAGGAAATAAGACAACAAAAATTAATTTTCTGCTACTACAGTTACAATTATGGAATTAATACCAGTAGAGGAAATCTCAACATCAAATGCTTTCCGAACAGCGAAATCACGTCATAAGCTTAAGTTATCTACATGTGTAAACGCTATGCCAAATAACCCTAGCATAAGAGCTGCATCTATTGAGGCGACGATAAATGAACAGAAACCAAAAACAAAAATGTGTATTAATGACTAGTTGAGTGTATCTAGCCCTCGCATAAATGCAAAAATAAAATTTACAACAGACTCTCTTGATTCGTTCAAAGAAACATTAAAGAAAAAACTAAAGAAAGAAAGAAGCAAAAAATCTGCTCAAGACGACTAACTGCTCATGCTCTGATTTTATTGTTGATAATGAACCTACTGAATGTACCAGCAGTCCTTTAGTGATAATATTGCTTGCAAGATTTCAGCGAACTTCAAATGCTGAATATTACAGCAAAAGGAACTTTGTTGAAATTGTTCATGCAGAGAGACAGGGGATCATCAAATCTTCACGTATTTTTAAAGAGCCAGAAACTGGACCACAACAGCATGTTACAAACATGGAAGCTGTTGCAGAGGAGTTACGACAAGAAATACAAAATGCTTCTTTTGGTGGTCATGAAATTCAATGTGTTAGAAGAGGTGTACGAGAAGACCAACCATTTCTATTTGTTGATGAGAACATTTTAAGAAAGTTTTTGTCCTTATCTGAGCAAAGACAAATGGTTATAGCGTGAAACAGAACAGGCTATCTGAAATTATGCATATGACATGGTAATCGAGAGAGAATTTGAATTTGGTGATATGTCGCCAGCATTTTTTGTCAAATATGTTACCGCAATATTCAAATCTGATGACAGTTAAATTGGCAATAATTGATCTCGAGCAATCATAGCCACAAAATGCCAGTGCTGGGTAAGTAATCCGACATGTTGAAATGAAACCATTAGAGGACTTGGAAAAAAGAGGCTGTTTTCAGAGATAAGAGAAAACTTCAAAACCTCTGTATAAAATATTAACAAATAAATATATATTTTTATTTCCAATCTTTCAGAAGCTTCTCTAATGCCCTAATGTGTGTTTTACTTAAACCTTATAGAGATGTCCAAGCATTGCTGAATCAATCTAAAAAAAGAACCTGTACTTTGGACAATGTTACACAGAAAAATTCCCATACTTATCGAAATTTTGGAGAGTATACTAAAGTCCGTGTTAAAAGAACTATAGGACCTTGCAATAACATCGTTTATACATGCAACTGACGATGTCTTAAAGGTGATAATAGCCTAAGTGTTTTTACAAATTTTACTTAATTAAGAAACAGGGGAGGCCAAACGGACGCCCACTTTGGCAAGGGTTTAACTGTTGGTCGGAAGAAGACCTGTAGTGACCATATTTCTATTCCCCAGTCACCTTTGGGGACACTAAATTTTAATATTTCATTATAACACTTAATTCAAGAATTGAGAATATTCCTAAATATTTATTATTATTCATAACTACATTCAAATTAGAACACCACACAATTAAGAATGTCAAAAGTACCGAACAAAAGGATACGTAAATACAGAATAGCGTTCGCACAAGCAGTCAATGAGTGCGTAAATAATGCATGTTACATTGGTTTCATGTACAGAAAATAAGTATCGAGTACAAGCAATATTTTTACCAGAAACATATACATCTCGTACCTTATCATGTGTTGTTGAAATTAAAAGCATTTTGTTCCAACAAAAAAAAAAGATAAATTTCAAATTTACAAAATTGACAGCCTGGTATTTAGCAAGAAAAAGTAACAATATAATGGAATTTGATGCGACTGTCATACAAGTGAGAGGTTTAGCTAGCTATAAAACCAGGTTCAATCCACCATTTTCTACATAAGAAAATGCCTGTACCAAGTCAGGAATATGACAGTTGTTATCCATTCTTTTGATGTGTTTGAGCTTTTGCCATTTGATTGTGACTTATATTTAGAAATTGACTATGAGGGTCGGTTGAAAACAAAACTTTACGACAAAAGAGATAATTTCAGCTTCCAAATTGTGTGAATTTTCATTTTTAAATCAAGAGTTCCAAATGGTGAAGCTGAAATCATCACTTTGTAAATTTTACGGACGCCATCACGAGTTGGTTGATCGTTATGGAATATCCGTTTCACAGATGATATCGAATATGTTCCTTAAGTCGTAACTACAATCCCGTTCCCTTTTCACGAATGTGACCTACCGAATTAGACTATTTACCCCTATTTGTGACATTTTTACCTATTGTTTTTGATGTTTTGTTCACACATCGTTGTAAATATAATGGACTTTGATGCGACTGTCATATAAGTGAGAGGTTTAGCTATCTTTAAAACTAGGTTCAATTCACCATTTTCTACATAAGAAAATGCCTGTACCAAGTCAGGAATATGACAGTTGTTATCCATTCGTTTGATGTGTTTGAACTTTTGATTTTGCCATTTGATTGGGGACTTTCCTTTTTGAATTTTCCTTGGAGTTCAGTATCTTAATTTGTGATTTTACTTTTTATAAAACTTTCTAATATTAACACTTACCTATAGTTTTTTTTAAGTTAAAATTTATTCAGTTTGGTCCACTTTATCTTTCTTGAAAGTATGAAGAAAGTTTAATTGTTAAACTGTTATTTTTTTCAATAATAGCCCCAACAAATGGGTAAAAAAACATTAAGAAAAATGGGAATTTCATCAGAATTGGGTACTTTCAAATGGCCGCAGCATAAAAAAAGGAAAAATGCACCACCACTGATTTTTTTCTTCGCCAAATTAATATATGTTTTAGTCATATATACCCAAAAATCAGGTCAAGAAAAAAATTTTATTCTAGAAAGTTTTGGCTTCTCGTAGGTGTAGATCTTTAAGTTTAACAAGGTTTCAAAATTATATTCAAGATGTAGGTTTTGCAGTATTTCCAAAGAATGTTTGTGCTATGCTGATGCAGCAAATTCAGAGTCCACCGAAAGGCGCAACAAGCAAAGAACAATGTAGACCAAGAAGAAGAAAAAAAACGCTGCCAAACAAAAACTGGGGTACTAATGAAACAAAATCCATTGTTTGAATAAGGTTTTAGTCACATATTCAGGTACGTGTATATGGATAAAATTGAGATTTGTAAAAATGTCGAAATTCAATATTCTTTAAGTTTTACAAAATTTATTAATAATAATGTCCATTATCTTACTGGGTTCCCTTCCATCACCAGGGGTCTTATATATGAATATATAATTTGTCTACATTTGAAAATGCCTGTACCAAGTCAGGAATATGACAGTTCTTGTCCATTCGTTTTTGATGCGTATTGTTATTTGATTTTGCCATGTGATTATGGACTTTCCGAATTGATTTTCCTCTAAGTTCAGTATGTTTGTGATTTTACTTTGTATGAAAAGAAATTTTGAAAGTGAATAACACTAAAGTTTAAGAATTGTAACTTTTTACCTAGGATTTTATATTTTTGACGAAGATACACTGTAATAAAAATACGACAGAAACAATACTGTCAATCCCGTTAAGTTTTTATGAGTGAATGATAATTAATGTGAACAATTTCATGTGTGTATACAATACTGGTTTACATCACAATAAATCGGTTGGTTCTTGTTGCATTCTTTTGACGTGAATATCTAGGTGATCTGACTGAGGTTTTGCCACCACTTGGCGTTCGTCGTATGTAAACTTTTACAAAGATACATCTCCTGGAAAACTACTAGGCCAAAATGATCATTGGAGTATTTGATTTTGAAAATGTGTTCAATGACCCTACATGCAATTCATTATGGCCTACATGGCTAAAGATAGAACATAAAATCAGTTGTTTTCTGTACAATATAGCTGTGTGTATATAAACAATATGGCAGATTCACTAGTCTCAAGAAATCGCAAGCAAACGCGTGATTGTGAGAACTCGGTAACTCCCGTAATGATAAGTTGCCAGTAGATGTAGTGTACATGTCTATGGTAAAGCTTTCAGGTAAAATGCATAAAACGATTTTTAAGTTTTTAACTTACTCATTAAACTTCTGCTCTTCTTTTTTGGGTCTACAAGACTTCGACACTTGAGAATACATGCTGTGTATAGTATCTACTAACTTTTCTAATGTAATATACAAATGGTGCAGATGTCAAAATATTAAAAATAATATAGAACTTATGTAAAGTTATATGAACAATTATTATACAGTACACAGACGTTTTTCTCAATCAAATACTGTAATTGTTGTGACTGAATTACAGAAAGGTGAGTGTCGATATAAAACCGATACATACAGACATGAACATATTCGGTATAACTATTCGTGTCTTACAATACTGAAAGAATAAAGATTTGTATCAGTATTTCAAAATTCTCACAATGAATGAATGGAAAACATGCGCATGGACACTATCTATTTCTAATTCTTTAAAACATTTTGATTATAACCATACTGAAAATTATATTGTTCCTGATAATTCCAACTGCAAAATGTTTGCTAAACGTGCAACATTAATTTTGTTTTTTTATCCATTTGGGTATGTAACATTGATCATTCCTAATATATCATTACTTCTCCTCTGAGTAGCCCCAGTCAAAATAACACATGTCCCATTTTCTGCCCCCTCACTATTTATAAGCAAAAAATTTGTATATTTTTGATAAAAATCAAAAGTATTGGAAGCCATTTTGTATTGTTTTTTTATTGAATAGCACTAAAAGAGTGAAACTGACCTTGATTTCAGCAGCTATCATCCTAAATTGTGATCGCTAAACCCTGAAATACTCCATCACCTTTGAAATTAAAGTTCACAATTTGGGTTAAGATTCTTAATTAATTCTGCATAGGCGGTAATGGTACATTTTTCTCTATTGCTCAGTCCATATCGTAATTGAATATGTATGATGGCTCATATCGCAGCTTAGACATTTATACATGTCTAGTTAAATTGTCAGGGTGGCAATTAAGTGAGATCACTTTTTTCTCAAATTGCCGGACCCCGAAAGATGGTGAAAAATATCTCTCCTCGTGAAACAATCCCAGAATTCTGATCATAAAATTGAATAAAAATTTTGTCCTCTCTAATAATTTATTAAAGGTCAAATCTACATACTTCTTTAACTCATCAAATTAGGTGACTGCCACTAGAAAAATGAGGGTATATTGGATAGGGACAGAAATTTTGCCTTGCAACAGTCCACCTACGGACCCCTCTACGAGTTGTTGCAAGAGTTCTTAACGAGCAAAGAGCGTGGCACTCTCTTTACACGAGTCATTGGATTTAACGTCCTCATTCTGGCCGGACGTGGCTGCAAACTTGATACATTCTGCACAGCCAAACGCCCCACTTTGGCAAGCGTTTTATTGCCGGTCGGAAGAAGACCAAGTAACCATATTTCTATTCCCCAGTCACCCTTGGGGGGGGGGGGGGGGGGGGGGGGGGGGTATAACTGACGAAATCGAACTTTATCAAGTCATCGGAACAAATAACAAACTACTACCATATTGCTGCCTTGAGGAAAAATTGGTGGTTTAAACCTGGTTTAGACATAGTCTCAGTACTCGGAATTTTGAATGATATACAATTTATTTATAACTTTATTTTATAAAGAGGACAAAAATTGTAATCTCTATTTGGTTTCTGTTCTAGAATCCCATAGCTTTTGGATTGAAAGATGTTGTTTCATCTAAATTTCCCCGTCTCTTTCTTTAAAACAGTTTCTTATGTACTGGTCTTCAAAATTTCCCTGTGTTTCATTAAAACAGTGTATATTATACTGAAACTTAAATTCCCCGTGTGTTTGTTTAAAACAGTGTCTTATATACTGAAACTTAAATTCCCCGTGTGTTTGTTTAAAACAGTGTCTTTTATGCTGAAACTTAAATTCCCCGTGTGTTTGTTTAAAACAGTGTATTGTATACTGATCCTGAAATTCCCCGTGTGTTTGTTTAAAACAGTGTCTTATATACTGATCCTTAAATTCCCCGTGTGTTTGTTTAAAACAGTGTCTTATATACTGATCCTTAAATTCCCCGTGTGTTTGTTTAAAACAGTGTCCTATATACTGATCCTTAAATTCCCCGTGTGTTTGTTTAACACAGTGTCTTATATACTGATCCTTAAATTCCCCGTGAATTTATTTAAAACAGTGTCTTATATACTGATTCTTAAATTACCCGTGTGTTTGTTTAAAACAGTGTCTTCTATACTCAGTCTGATCCTTAAATTCCCTGTGTGTTTGTTTAAAACAGTGTCTTGTATACTGATCCTCAAACTTCCTCGTCTCTTTCTTAGAACAGTGTCTTAATACTGAACCTCAAATTTCCCCGTCTCTTTCTTTAAAACAGTGTCTTATATACTGATTCTGAAATTTTCTCGTGTCCTTTCTTTAAAACAGTGTCTTATATACTGATCCTCAAATTTCCAGCGTCTCTTTCTTTCAAACACTGTTTTAACGGAATAACTCTATTCAACTGACATTTATTACGTTAATCTCAAATTGTAAAACGTCGTAGAACGAAACACAGTCTTTCCAACCGTATAAGGTCCTTTATTAACCTTATTTCAAATTCTCCCCCTACGGGTATATAGCCAATAATATAATATATATATTAAAAGTATATAATTGACCATTGTGGACATTATTTTCGCAATTAAGTCACTCAGGTAAAAGTAAAATAATCTTGTCGGTGGTAGTATATGAGTTGTGTTAATGTGTCGATTTGGTATAAATACAATTGAAGATATGGTTATTTTAGACTTAATATCTGATGGATATTATCAAGTAATATATAAATTGACACAAATCGTGCAACATGTCTGGAGAGAGACTCACACTAATTATTGTCACAGCCTTTACCTAATTCCGTGGCAATGTCACACAGGCGAATTTTAATTATTTTGTCGTTGGCAGTGCGAAAAGTTGTATTTGTAATTTAAACCGTGCATCTTCTGTTATATCGTGTTTAACATGAATGTAGGACAGAAAGATGTTAGATCTTATGATGTTATAATTCTTATATGATTTGCATATCTATAAATACTTGAATTGGATTGGTCAATTAGAATTTTTCTCTAAGTTTACACTTTGATAAACCATGTTTCCGAAACTACTTTTGTAATCTATTCATGCGCGATACACAAGCTTGCAGTGATCCCAGGATTTTCAGCAATTTGAGATTTAAAAACAATTGCATAACAGTTGTGACTATTCTAGTGCATATATAACCAAAAAAAAAAGAAATAAATTTAATTCACTAATTTTCGAAAATGTATAAATTTAATTTAATAAAATTCCGCGAAATTTCATGAAGGATTTGGCGAATTTACGTCATGGCAAAACACGACGTCATACGAATAGAAATTTTCAAGGGAAAGATTATTTCGTTACGTGTACGCTTCAAATTCGAATAACATTTAATTAAAATGAAGTTTTTGAGGTAGGTGCTATTTTATTTAAGATTCCGTTGTATTTATCTGACATTTATGGTTTTTAGAAAGTCAAGATGGCGGCGTACTCCTTAGTTACGACTTGCCATTGTGCTTTTGATGGTAATATATATAGTAGCCATCATTAAAAAAAATGTTTATTAGATATCACAAATGTTTGGCTGAAGAATTATAAGGATTAAAAATAATGAAGATGAAGAAACATGGACCGTTTAACATATATCTTTAATATTCGAAACAATTATTTACTTGAAATCATACCTTTGTAAAATTAATGGATGCCATCACCAGTTGGTTGACCGTTATGAAACATCCGTTTAACAGATGATATCGGATATATTCCTTATGTCGTAACTACAATCTCGTGCCCTTTTCACGAATGTGACCTACCGAATTAGACTATTTAACAGGTTTGTAATAACATGAGCAACACGACAGGTGCCACATGTGCTTACCATTCCGGAGCATCTGAGATGACCCCAAGTTTTTTGGTGGGGTTCGTGTTGATCAGTATTTAGTTTTCGATGTTGTGTCTTGTGTACTCTTGATTGTCTGTTCGTCTCTTTATTTTTTAGCTATGGCGTTGTCAGTTTATTTTCGATCTACGAGTTTGACTGTCCCTATTGTATTTTTCGCCCCTCTTTAAGACACGATGTTGGCAACATGGAGTGGTAGACTGTTTATCCTGCATTATGATGTATGGATATTAGTTTAGTGGCTATCGGCCTTCTAAATTGGCCAAGACATTTATGGAACAATGTATTGCTCCAGGTGATGAAACAATACGACAGATTTGACAAGTGATTTTTATCACATTGTACTTGTTTTAGATAAAGAAGTTTTAAAAAAAGCTATAGACGATTATTCTAGTTTAGATCGTTAGAATTTTTAGACATTATAGAAACACATTAGTGTATAAAGGCAAGACCTAGTGAAAAATAATATCAAGCTGATTTTGAAAGAGATAGCACATGGGGAAACAATTCAACCATCGAAGTACATATTTGATTGGAAAACGGCATTTGAAGAAAACAACACCATGCTTACAGATCTAAAGAATTTCGCCGACCTGTATGAAAAACGTCGACTATAAGAAACATAAAATAGAGAATGGCAATAATAATAGCTGTAATTTATTGAAGGGATCTTTTTAATGTTGCATTGCTTCAGAATGGGTCTGTATATCGTCGGCTACTTTTTCAGTAGATTTATCCATTCATTAAAGTGCAACAATAAATACTCACTTAGTAAAAGAAATGCAGCAGTTCTTGAAAGATAACATACTCACCGTGTATCATCAGTACACCGGATATAGGTACTAACCAAGAGTGCATGATCGATTTTGACCTTACAAGGTAACGAAGATCTTTGTTTTGCTTTTTTCAATATTCAATGTACATTTCTCAACATTTGAAATTCCTGCTCCCAAATAATTTTTGCATCGATTTTTTCCTATTCATAAAACAACTTTGATATTCGAATAAGAACAATTAACTTGTTCATGCGCAAATAGTTGTGAAAGTCAACACCCACTTTCAATTTCGATATAATAGTTGTTGAGACATTTACATGTTTTATCTGAAAGAAACCTAATACAGGGCAACAGTAATAGTTACCATTCATAAACCTACCGGTGATTACTCATTCCTTGAAACTGTTTGAGTAATAAAACGAGTATATAAATAAAGTTTTTGTGTACGGTGTACAACAACTCAACTGCACCGTACATAAGAGTTTATGTGGTCAGCAAAACATCGTACAAAACGCTTCTTTAGGGATAAAATATCGAATGCCAATTATTGAAACAGCTATACTTATTACACGCACACATTGACCTCCTATCAGAAAAAGAGTTGCAATGAATATAGAATTATTTTTAAGTTTCTTTTATGAAAGCCTAAGATCGTATTTGCTTTTGCAGTAATGTTTTTGATATGTGTATTCAAACACATGTTGTGAGAAAGGGTGATACCGAGCTATTTTGCAGTGCTGACGGATTCTAAAATGTGGCCTTTTAATACATAGTCATGTTTGAATGGTGAGTGTGATCTTGTCACAGTGAGATGGTTGCGTTTTCTGGATGGAATTGCATACCCTAAGTTTGTTCATAATTGGCTAGGCAGTTTAAATCATTTTGTAGTATGGTACAATCTTGGTGATTTGTTATGTTTCTGTAAAAGATACAATCATCTGCAAACAAGCGTGTTTTTTATGTTACTGCTGCAAAAACACTATAGTATAAGAAGTAAAGTTCTTTATACAGACAATAGTAAGACTCAATATATGTTACATTTAAACAAACAGCAACCACTATACAATTAAAGGTCCATGATTTAGGACAAGCACATACATACCGAATGTGGCGGGTTTAAACATGTTAACAGGATCCCAACCCTCCCCTAACCAGAGACAATAGTGTAACAGTACAACATAAGAACCAACTATAAAAGTCAGTTGAAAAAAGCTGAATTAATCAGATGGGTACATATTTTTCTACAAATACAAGTTTGCATGACCCAGTATTTATACATCCCAATGTATGAATAGAAAGTAATACATTTTAAAACAGAATATACAAGGCGTTAAATAAATTTAGTAAAATTAGTTATGGTCGATTCAATTAGAAATTGTGTTGGGATAAATTGGTGAGGTAAATTTAAAAATGCATAGTTAGGTAAGAACTACATGCTTCCTGTACCTGCCTATTATTTAATAAAGTTTTGTTTACATGACTTGTTATTAAGTTTAAAAGTTTGATTACATTTATTGTTTGTATAATGTACAGTGTTAATGCAGTAAATGCCAGCAGTGTTATTAGATCTGTAGCAGACTGCCAAAAAAAAATGGCAGGATGTAAAAAGTGTCACGAAAAAAAAAGAGGCTACGAGAGTAACTGCAACAAGAGTTACTAAATGGGATCCACCTCCAGTTTGCTCTTTCAAGCCCTGGGAAACCAACGTAAGTATAGTAGACACTTTTAATCTATAAATTAAAGTCAGTATAACAAAAAAATGAAGGTCTAACCTTTTTTTAACAGGTAGTTGTTGACACAAGAAGATATCTTTTTGTATAAACATAATAAAATAATATTTCCTTGTGTGACAAGGAATTTTCCCTTTGAAAAACTAGGATAGATATGAAGTGGCTGTGGAAAAGTTAACCAGTACCTATAGCCGACTGCAAAAAAAAATGGAAGAATCAAACACAAGTAATAGCAATAACAAAATATAAACTTTCAGGCAATACATACCATTTATTAATTCTTAAATCTCACTCTTTATAATTGTCAGCAATATTCATTTACATTTTGTGCATAACATCAAATTTTCAAGTACATTGACCATATTAATTAAGATGGTATTACCGATTTTTTTTTACTGGTGTTTATGTCTATAAGTGATAAAAAAAATAATGAAGTGTTGTTTTTGCTTAAATTTTAAAGCAGTTTAACACTTATTTTAGTGCTTCTGATTTTCATTTAGTAAAATTATTTCTGTTATAGGACTACCTTCAAGTACAACATATACAGCAGAAGTACGCATGGCCAATTCTCCGGAAGACGAAGCAGTTTGTGACATTGAAGAGGCTTCTGTTCCTCAGGAGAATAGTTTTTTTAGAGAAGGATATAGGCATCTTATGATTTTTTAACTTACAATGTTGATCAACCTTTTCTAGTTTCCATGACAATTTACTGTCTTTGAAAACATAAATTGATAAAAACAATAAAAAAAAAAAGGAAACCTTATTCATAAAATACTTGTATTGACTATTGTCTTGAAAGGTACAGTGGAAACAATCAAAAGCAACATTTCAATATAGCAAATGACTATCTTTTATTTGTTTGATTATAAATGTAAGTAATTCATGTCTATTTTTTTCAATTTATGTTAATACATGCAACTTCAAAAAAATCATAGTACCAAGACGAAACTTCCAACCTGTTGTGAGAAACTAACAAGCTGTATCACATACTTCAAATAAATCAGGGGACTACCCAAACAAGTCTCAATCGCACAATTATAAAAAGACTTACTTTCATCTTAATGATTTAAACAAAATTACATTGAGTAGTCTAAAGGATGACATTATCTTTTCATTTTACAAACAATGTCATTTGTGCACATATTTATATTTTATATATTTGTTTTAAGTTAATTAAATAATTGTTTTTTGTCTTAATTCCTGTATTATTCTTTGATAAACAATAATTTATTTCTGTTTCAGGCAATGGAAGGAAGCGAAAATACACAATTAGCAGTAAGTGTTATTATTAATTACCTTTTTCACCATCATTGCAGAATTATTTCTACTTGCTGAGAAAAAACGTCAACTAGTTTTAAACACAGAGCAGGACTTATTAAACATTTATGCAGTAATTACTCCCTCAAAATTTTTCACCAACTATTCATGTCAATAAATAATGTAGGTTTAATTATTTTGTTTTTAACAAAAACAAGCAGAGACTAACTGAGAGTTCATGAAATATTGAAATTCCTTACTTAACTTTTATTTATATCATATTAAAAAATTCAATTCAATAATTACAATACATGAATTAACACTATAAAGCAAAAGGAATTCATAATATGTAATTTGAACAGCAAAACAAGAACCTTTTCTTAAACTTTTCGGTGGTCAACAATTTTTCAACATTCTAATATGAGGTCCTTATGACGCTTTGTAAACAAAACTTTGTTTTAATTAGCACAAATATGTTGGACACTACACACAAACCAACTTCTTGCATTCTCGTTATTTTCATTATTTACTTTACTCATGTTATTTATGAAATGTACAGCGTAAATGCTTGTATTACAGATAACTACCACAATATGAAATTTGCTATATAAAGTCATAAAAAAATGGATGATTATAGAAAACAAAAAGTTTTGGTTTTGGAAAGGTTTGCTGTGGCCGCTGAAAAGATGGCAGAAGATCTCCTCAACATTTATTTATCATTGGCTCAGACAGAAATTATAAATGTAATACCACAATAGTTAAACTAATTTTACAAGAATAATTACTCTTGAAGTTGAAATATGGAAAAATATTGCTGTTCTGTACACATTGGTATATACATATTCAATAGGGGTTCTTAATCATTTAATTCCAAAGATTTTTAATAATTTGTCAAAATGAAGTTTATATCATATTTCATTTTCAAAATATCTTATAAAAAGTATGGAGGAAAACCCAAATTTGGGTGATAAAAAGAAAACTACACCATAGAATTTTAGAAAATATTTTTTTTATAGAATACAAGGATGATCAAGGAAATATTTCTAAGAACATTTTAAATTACTGCTAACTTATATAGTTCTATACACAAAAAAAAAATTAAATTTACAATTTAAGTACTGAGGTAGTATCATGAAGTTTTTTTAACAAATATGTTTAAATGCAAAACATATGATTCCCCAATTCCCTTTAAAGAAATAGTCCAAATGTTATGTAGAAAAAGGATTCAAAAACGCTACTTTTGCAAATTTCAAAAGAGGAATAATATAATTATACCTTAAGATCGGTGGGTTCAAGTATTTTTCAAAAATTTATTAGGGGACATCGATAAGGGATCATCATATATATTTCTCAAGAGGAAGCTCTGTGTTTTTCAAGATTGCTCTGTTCAGCAGTTCATGCACCACTAATTAAATCCGTAGGCCTTCTTTTATGTTTATCAAAAGAAAAGACTAAAAAGCATTGTGGAGTTTTCAAAATTTATTAATTGTAATAGATAAGAAATATTTCAATATTACTAATTTATAAAAGCATACATAAATTCATTAAAATCAAAGATATAGCCAATAAAGAGTATTTTACCGTAGTATAATTGAAATAGTTAATTTTCAACTATGAGGCTTGCAGAGAATTTTATAATCAAACTTAAAAGAGTTATTTTCTATTTATAGTATTTATAGGTGATGTCCTTATCTTTTCTGATTGAGATATTGTGTATCAATTTGAAAGGACATAATCTAAAGACAATTTAATCAAAATTATTTATCCAACTTGCCAATAGCAGTTTAATGCATGACGAAGTCAATTATTATTATTAGTATAGCAGTTTCTTAAAAATGAATTTAATAACAATAAAAGTATGACAAAAAATATATCCCCATGCATATTATTCCTTCAAAAAAATACTAGTAATCTCCTACCAATTTCTATCTACACTGCTTCTCCAGTTTAATTCCCCATTGGAAGAAATCCTCAAGGGAATTAATTAATTTTAGATGGGAGGAAGTATTCTATGTCATCGCCTTCTATTGATCCAGACATAAGGGCAAGCTCTGTCTGATATGTTTAAGAGTTAAAATTAAATGTTTATTACAGTTGTGGGTATCAGTCTATACAGATACCCATAACATTGCGATATTTAGACAGCTTATTTCTCAATTTAGCGGTTGAACTATGGAAAAACAAGAATGTGTCCATAGTACACGAATGCCCCACTCGCACTATCATTTTCTATGTTCAGTGGACCGTGAAGTTGGGGTCAAAACTTTAATTTGGAATTAAAATTAGAAAGATCATATCATAGGGAACATGCATGTGAACTAAGTTTCAAGTTGATGTAACTTTAACTTCATCAAAAACTACCTTGACCAAAAACTTTAACCTGAACTTCGCACTATCATTTTATATGTTCAGTGGACCATGAAATTGGGGTCAAAACTATAATTTGGCATAAAAATTAGAAAGATCATATCAATCATGGGGAGCATGTGTACTAAGTTTCATGTTGATTGGACTTCAATTTCTTAACTACCTTAACCAAAAACTTAAACCTGAAGCGAACGGACGCACTGACGGACGAACGGAGGAACAGACCAGAAAACATAATGCCCCTCTACTATCGTAGGTGGGGCATAAAAACTTTGTATTTCTGTTTCAAACTTAGTAATACGTTAGAAGACAAATTGGATAAGTTGGTATTACTTTGTTACATTAAAAATAATTGCGAACGTAGATAGATACAAGTGTCTTGGGTAGAGATATATCCTATTTTGTAAAGAGTCACTCTGATTCAAACAAAATATTCTCTGAAACTGACATTATCAAGATGATTGATTTCTTGATTGACAACATATTTGTTACGTTTGGAGGACGTGTTTTTCAACACGGAATTCCAGTGGAAACCAGTTGTGCCCCTTTTCTTGCAGACTTGTTTATTATTATGAGGCTGACTTCATACAGGAAAGTTTCTTTGTTAA
The DNA here is from genome assembly GCF_963676685.1 of Mytilus edulis. Taxonomy (NCBI): domain Eukaryota; kingdom Metazoa; phylum Mollusca; class Bivalvia; order Mytilida; family Mytilidae; genus Mytilus; species Mytilus edulis. The sequence goes on along the minus strand of NC_092344.1, from coordinate 38,162,004 downwards.
ATGAGTACAATAATGTTTCAGAAAATGATTTTTATTTTTATTTACCAATTAATCTACTTCTTTCTCACAAAAAACACACATGAAACTATCACTCATAATAACTCTCACTGTTGTACAATAATTAGGATGCACCTACCTCTCACAGTGTGCCCACTTTGTAAATATCAAGCTACTACCCCGTCTCATCTGCTCTGGTACAAACTTGCATACACAGCACTTCTCATTCTCTCTTATTTCAGACTCACTGTCAATTGCCCACTCTAAGTGTTTGATTTTGCCATGTGATTATGGACTTTCCATTAAGATTTTCCTCTGAGTTCAGTATTTTTGTGATTTTACTTTTTTTTTAACCTTATATCGTTGTCGTAGAAACATCTCCTTTGATTCGAAAATGACCTTAGGGAGAAACGCTACGGTCGGGTGTCTTGCAATAAGCTGAACCTGCTTACCCTTCCGGAGCACTGGAGGTCGCATCATTTTTTTTTTATTTTAATTTCATTTTTAATATTGAATAAAAAGTAAATCACAAAAATACTGAACTCCGAGGAAAATTCAAAAATGTAAATCCCTAATCAAATAATAAAACACATCAAACGAATAAATAACAACTTTCATATTCCTGACTTGGTACAGGCATTGTCAAATGTAGAAAATTGTGGATTGAACCTGGTTTTATAGCGCTTAAACTCTCACTTGTACGACAGTCGCATCAACTTCCATCATATTGACAATGATGCATGAACAAAATGGAACAAATAGGGATACAACACCTTTCAGGTGCAGATTTTGCTCCAAATGTGGCACGCGTCGTTTTGCTCATGTATTTACAAAGCCGGGAAATAGTCTTTAGTCGGAAGGGGATTGTAGTTACGTCATAAGGAACATATCCGATATCATTCATATAACGAACATTCCATAACGTTCAACCAACTCGTGATGGCGTCCGTAATATTTACGAAATGATTATTACAACTTCACTTTGGATCTCTTGGTTTAAAATGAAAAGGTAACAATTGGGAAGCTAAAACCATCTCTTTTGTCGTAAACTTTTGTTTTCAACCGACCCTCATAGTCAATTTCTAGATATAAGTCCTAATCAAATGGCAAAATCAAAAGCTCAAACACATCACACGAATGGATTATAACTGTCATATTCCTAACTTGGTACAGGCATTTCCTTATGCAGAATAGGGTGGATTGAACCTGGTTTTATAGCGCTAAACCTCTCAATTGTATGACAGTCGCATCAAATTCCGTTTACAACGATGCGTGACAGAAACAGACATAATAGGTAAAAATAGTCAAAATATTGGTACAGCAGTCATCACTGTGTTTTTCACATGGGGAATAGTGGTATACATGGATAAAAACTCAAAAGTTGTTTTTCACATGAGGAATGGTGGTATCAAGGGTTTAAAACTCAAAAGTTATGTTAAGCAAAAGGATCCGGAGGTGATGTTTGTTGTGGAAAATCAAAATAGAGTTTTGAAAAAGTGATGAATTTTCGAATGCTGTTTTCTAGAAGCTTTAGCGCGAGGCCAACATAAGACGTCCGTAAAAAAAGGAAAACAACACGTTTCTCGTGTCCAAAGCGCTTTTCTGGATTAACCATCAACAGGAACGCTCAAAGCCAAACATTTGAAATCCGAAGATGTATAAGTACCGAAACCGTTGAAGAGCTACATTTTTGTATATGTCAAAAATAACAAAAAATAAATAGCCAAATTCATCTAAAGCCACTTTGTATGAGGGAGTTGAAACCATAGTTTCTTAATAATTTAAAATTTTAAAAAGGGCAATTTTCGTAAAATTTGTTAAATCATGACAGTACCGAAGTACTGGCTACTGAGCTGATGAAACCCTCGTGACTGAAAGTCCACCATCATCACTTATTATGCAAAACTAACCAGACTGTCCGTAACTTTATTTTTGGATGTTGGTGACTTATTTTTCATAATTGTAAGATTGTCAATTTCAACAATTAATGGACAATTAACATTATCAAACCCCATAATCATTACCTAGATTTATATAACTACGCTATCTAGAACAATTTTCAATTGGAGCATAAAAAACGTTGCAAAAAGTAGATTTTTTGTCAGTTATATATCAACAAGTTTAGAGTCCGCCATCATGGGCTGGCACACGTGACAGTGATGTGCATCCAACTGTGTACGGATTGCAATACGTTTCAGTGTCAAAAATGAAATAATGTTCTGAAGATATAACAATTAACAATTATTATTTCCTTTTCTATTTGGTTTTAAAAAATGTAGCTGGATGTTTTTGTGTTTTTCTGTCCAATAATTAATTGCAGCAGCTTCTAATCTGTATTTTTGTGGAGACTGACTACATCAAATGAAACTATTATAGTTTTCTTTTCTACGTGGTTAAGGAATTGTTCAACATATTGGCTTTCGAACCGGTATGAACTGGAGAACATTTGATCATTGCTCAAAGTTGACCGGATTTGTTATAACATGAGCAACACATGTGGAGCAGGATCTGCTTACCCTTCCGGAGTACCTAAGACCATCCCAAGTTTTTGGTGTTGTTCGTGTTGCTTATTCTTAAGTTTTTATATGTTGTCATGTGTGCATGGCGTTGTCAGTTTATTTTCGATTTATGAGTTTGACTGTCCCTCTGGTATCTGTCGACCCTCTTTTACGATGTTTTTCTATTTATATGAACATTCTATTTAGCGTTCACGATAAATTAGCATCATTGAAAAAGATTTTAAAACACATTAAAATAAGTGTTATAAACATTGCATTTCATTAAACTTAGATAAAGGAAGTTTGTATACGAAAGATAGCATAACTTCTGTTTGGTACAATGATGTTTCGATTGATTTTTGAATGAGAGTGAATAAGCTATAAACCCAACGGACATAAATTTCTTTAGTTCTTGAAGCAGAAGGACTTATCTCTAAGGATCACTCCGCAGACTTATCTCCCAGGATATGCAGAATAAATTCGCTGTCCCGTCTGATGAAACATTATTGAAACACTTTTTTCGCAGTAAAACATGGATGCAGGTAGTCCATGTCTTTTCACAAAAACAATTGAGACTGAATTACGACGAACTTCAATTTTGAAAAAGGCAACTTAAAAAAAAATACAGAATACTAAAACAATAATAAAGGTTGACATAACGGATTCCAAACCTTGGTCAAGATCTGACGTTAAGGAAAATTTTGTGCTACTAGTATTAGTGTACGATCCCACATCATGCAGGTGTGTCTAAGGGCCGAGGAAAACATCTTAGAAAAATTGTGTCAATGTGACACAGAATGTTAATTACAATTGGATCTCAGTAACAAGTTGATCTCAGTTGCAACTCCACCGGTGTTGGGGACACAATGCGATTCGACAAATCAACTGTGTCTCGGGTGAAAGCCCGTGTGACGGAGGCATTAGTTTATAAAGAAAGGATCAGTTTATTCTTTAGTTTTCTATGTTGTGTCATGTGTACTATTGTTTTTCTGTTTGTCTTTTTCATTTTTAGCCATGGCGTTGTCAGTTTATATTAGATTTATGAGTTTGACTGTCCCTTTGGTATCTTTCGTCCCTCTTTTATTTTGTGGCCAGATAACCAGAGGAAGAAAATTATAAGGGCGCGATTTTTCGAAAAGGCTGGATTTTCGAACGTGGTTATATGCATTCATGAGACCCACATACGAATTAATGGGCCTATCGTTGATGAACCGGCATTTGTGAACAAATAGGGGTTTAACAACATCATTATACAAGCAATTTGTGACCATGAAGGTTATTTAAAACACTATATTCTACCTTATTTATGTTTAAAATATGCATCATATGAGCGTCCTTTTTCTTGACATCTTCAATCGTCTTTTATACAATATTGGTTGGTTTTCAGCTAATTTGAAAATTGACGTAGGAAGAAAGACAACTCAATCTTGTAAACCTTTTATTGGATCCGTAAATTGCTTTTTACTTTCATATATGATTAATCATGAACTGTATTTACATTAAACTGTTAATGTTTATGCTTTACATATTTTTTTTCTTCATCAAAATAGTTTTTAAAAATGTGCCCACCCACCCCTTGTCTATTTTTTGTTCTATCAAACTTTACAGGAATTTGATAGGGGAGGGCAATGACATCATATCATTCAATTAAATTCAGATACAATGTACTTTAAATTATAAGTTTAAAAAATGTGAAGACTAAATAATCCCCTATATAAATCCTCAAGAAAATAAAGTGTTTCACCTATAAACTGTGTTCCTGTAAGAAGATATTCATATACTTTATTCCGGATTAACAATAACCCATCCTTTACTTGTCTGGAACGATTCTGTTTCAAGTCCATCCTAAATCCCCCTGAAGTTGGTTAGTGTCCTTTATCAGGTCGATATCTCTCTCCACTGCCACTCTTAGTGTGTTCTCTATTTGTTTCGTACTCCAAGGGTATTTTTATATTATTATTTCTTGTTGACAGTATTGGTCAATTTCCTATTTAAAATGTTTGAGTCTTTTACAAGTTGATTATCTTCGCTAGCCAAGGGGTACGATCCACTCCCGCTCTCTTCATCCTTGGCAGATTGAGCTAACATTTGTGATATCAATGTTGCGCCATCTATTGGAAGATTAAAGTCACGCCCATTCCGAATACATTATTCTTGACCAATGGTTGCACTTGAACTCTTCAATTTGGAGGTAAAAACACGGTAGCGTCTACATTCTATACACTTGGTAAAGCCGCACACGAAAATATACGTCAACATTCATGCATTTATGCATGGAACATACACATGAACTTCTATTAGTTGATTAAAAACATTCAAGTGTCACTAAATATAGTCGTATGCTTAGTGATGTAAAGACTTGTTACACAATAAACACGTGGCAATTGTTTACAAACACTTTCAACATCTACACGTGATCATGTTATAGGCGCTTTTTGATTGGATGCAGCGAGTTTCTACTATAACCAATACAAATCCTTACCTTGTGTCTCCGAAATTTTATCTCAAGCCGCCAAGGGTGAGAATAGCGGGAGTGGATCGTAACTCGATCTTGGATAGCGAAGATGCAAGTAGATGGGTTTCCTCAGTAAGTCCTCTTCTGCCTTGTATAGTTTGTCTTTTTGAGCCTTTTCAGTTTGCTTCCTTCAACTTCAGCCACTTGATTCACTTGATTAGTCAAGTGATTAAATTTTTACCCGGTGTTCAATTAAGCGACACGTTAAATATTGTTGAACAACAGAAAATAAACTACTTTAAATAAAGTTAACAGTAGTATACCGCTGTTCAAAACTCGTAAATCCATGGACAAAAACAAAATCGGGGTAACAAACTAAAACCGAGGGAAACGCATTAAATATAAGAGAACAACGACACAACACTAAAATGTAACACACACAGAAACGGACTAAGCATCAGACAAAATCCCACAAGAATAACAAATATAACATCAAAAACAATTACATGAATATGGGATAGACAAGTACCGTGACACGTCTTATCGCAATGTGAAATTACACTAAAAAAATAAGAGAAAACAAACGACGCAAAGTTAAAATGTAACACACACAGAAACGAACAATAATAAAAAAAATGGCCATATTCCTGACTTGGTACAGGACATTTTTAAAGGAAAAAATGGTGGGTTGAACCTGGTTTTGTGGCATGCCAAGCCTCGCACTTTAACGTTGGTAAATGTAAGAAATATAGATTATTAGTTTGATTTTAAATGTCTGGTAAAAGTTGAACACTAGGAGAAATTTTAGACCCATAATGAACAGCTCTCACATCATTTTGGAGATCTTTATTGTAGCAATACTTATTTGGGCACTTGCTACATTCATTTTGCCCTTCCTGTAAAAAAAAAGTTGAAGTAAGATCATGTTCAGTGTTTACCATTTAACGTATCTATCATAATTTACACAAGAATGCAAGGTCTTGTTTTTCATATACTTGGTATCTTAGGGTTTTCTAGAATTACAATGAACTCTACTTCAAATTAAATATCTCAACGGTTTAACATCTACGAATACAAAAAATTAGTTTTGTTGTTGACCGACAGATAAACTCAATTAACTCGTAAATTCTCGTTAAATTGAGGTACCTACACATGCTACATCAGCACGGAGAAAAAAAAATGAGACCTTATTACCGTCTTGGAATGGAACCTTTGCTGGTACTGCCCACAAGTATACCGTTCTGTGCATAATGTTTTGCAATGTGGTTTTTAAGACCAGTGGAACTTATTACACTTTTAACCAGGGTTCACAAGTGAATTCTTTAAAGAACATTAAGACCAAGTATGGAATTGAAATTGTTTGGACAGTTTCAGAAATACTACCTCTGAGGTGATATAAAAAATTAAAGAAAACGTTAACCACAAAAGTATATGCCATAGACATTTCTCTGAAACAAAAAATATGTTTTTAGATATTTAAAAATTGTTTAAAAGATGAATTATATTTAAGACTTTAATATTTAAGATAAAAGAATGAAGCATGTTCAATAACATTTACGATACCTGTGACATGCTCCACCCATTTTTCATAATGTGCTTTGTCTATATGTCTTTTTGATTTGTTTTTAATACATATGACGTGGCTATGTACTTATACATCTTGTTGTGCTATTGTAAAACATTTTCGTATTCCCGTCTTTCATTTTTGTTAATATGCTTTGTCAATAGCCTTTTTATGTTTCTTTGATATCATGATATAAGACCTGTATTGGTAACACTACCATAATTTTTCTGAAATAATTCTGATTTTTTTTTTTCAACTAAACAAACAGACTTGAAAGGATTTAAAATGTAAAAAACACCAATCATTATCATGATGACTTTTTAAGTCTTAAAAAGGTATGAAATGCAAAATTATTGTTCCCATTTTTTTGTGGATGTCCAAGAAAAAAAGACCAAACAAATTTGCTAGCTGCAGTTCGGGTTGTGAATAGAGTAAAAGTTTATCCGTCTCAGCAAGAATCTATGGTGTCCAAAAACAACATTGTATGATCACAGTAAAGGCCGCCTAAGATGATGCACAACAGGACCCGTAAGGAACGTGTCCATCATAATGGAAGAACATATTTCCCTCAAGTACATCAAGTATAATGACAGACAAAGGGAGACAACTCACTAACAGACTTGAAAAAAATTGCCACAGCAATTTTGAGGAGAAAAGAAAAAGTAACACAAATTGACAAGAGCAAAGGACTCGATGATAAGTGGTGCCAGAGATTCAGAAAGAGTCATCAATTTATACAATTGAGAGGTTTAGGGCTATAACATCAGGCTCAATCGTTTTTAATGTATTTTTCATTTGATTTTGCCATGTGATTATGGACTTTCCGATTGAATTTTCCTCTCGGAGTTCAGTATTTTTGTGATTTTACTTTTGTGACCAAGGAAAAAGCAGCTTAATTTATTATTTAGGACTTTCATATAAATTTCTCAATTTTGATATTTTAGACTTTAATTCTCTATGTTTTATAATTCATATTATTTTATAATTTCGTTTCTATTCACATTTCATATCCAGGACTTAAAATCAACATGCTTTGATGTGCAATTTAATTCTTAGTTTGGACATTGAGTGACATGTTTCAATCTGTTAGCTAATTAGTGACATTTTACCTTATTCATAATGTATGTTCTTAATTGTCTTAATCAGATTATCATTTAATATTTATTCTTCAAGTTCTAAAAATAGTTTAATCTTTGTCAGTGAACAATATTACTCAAATTAACTGTTATTTGTTATGTCTATACTTGTTAATTCAATTGTGTATAAATACTTGTTTATAATTTCTATAAGCAAGATTTGGACTCAGGACTTTACACTGAACACAGTCCATCTGTAATAAAAGTATCAGCATCTAGCTTACAACAAAAGATGTTTCTCGTGCGACAAATTCGGACATTTCGCAAGACAGTGTTTCACAGCTAGACCAAGTTTATTCGGTAAAGTTCGATATACTAAATCAACAAGTTCGAAAGTGTCAAGTGAACAAAAGAATTCAACAAAAAAACAACTTAGAGACAATCGCCGTTTAATACAGTATTATTCAAATAAAAACAGTCTCAGGGAATTGCCATTCAGCAGTGTGCGAAATTCAGCATTCATGAACTTTTTCGACCAGGCAGCCCCAATGAAAGTCGAACTAAAACAAGCAAACATTCAATTACGGAAAAATAAATCAGTGGTTTCCGCAACATCAGAACTTTTAAAACGTGCACAAGAAAATATCAGAACTCTCACCTGCAAATTAGTGAAAAGTCAAAACCAACTAGATTCGACAGAGCAGTTGAAAGAATGTTTAGACAAAATCACCAAACTAGAGAAAGAAAAGGAAGACAATGCTGCATGCACCAAAAAAATATCAGATCTAAACAATTTCCTAATTCTAAAATGTGACTATCAAACTAATGAAGTCGGAAATATTGCTACTCAAAACCATGAACTTCGGAACAAATTTAAAATTCTAACAGATCAATCTGCCGATATGGAAAATCAAATAAGAATTTGTAGGAATAATCATATAAATCGTCCCAATGCAAGTCAGTGTTCCAGAAATGGACGTTTCAACAACCAAAGAACTTTTTATAGATAATTGTCATTTTTTCAATACTTGCGAAACGCGAGGACGCGTTTCATTCGAGGAGGGAGAAATCTGTGAACGTGGAAAAAGTCGCACTAATTTATGTATTTCTTATTTCGGACATTTGGACTTGTTTCTTATATTATTTATAGTTTCTGTTTAATCTTTCGGACAATTTCATTCTAATTCAACAGACAATGTACTTTGATTTGCATTCTTAAAGATCTTTCATGTGTGTCACTTTTTAATCTAAAACTGTGAGAAAAACTATGCAAGGGATTGTGTTAATTTATGTTACACAACTATTTCATTTCATAATTATTTTAATCCGTTAATGTCGTACATAGATAATTCTTTTCAATATATATTTTATCAGTTCTTGTCCAGGACATGTTTGATAACAATGACATTAATCCGTTTTTCAATTACGGTCTATTGTTACTTTAAAGTGTTAATCTTATGTTTGTAAAATTTGTCAACTTTATTGTTATGTAATCTTAATTCTTTGACAACCTGTAAACATTGTCTATCTTTATAATGTTTCGACTGAAGTTAATTCTTCAGTCGGAGTCAGCCTTTTGAACTGACATCATCCGTTCATTAAAGTGAAAATAAAATCTATACTGAAAGTTTTCGTTTGTATTCGCTCTACCAGTCTGTGAGTTAGTTCCGCCAGTGGATTTATGTTCAATAGGCAGGGGACCAGTCTTCGGTCACTGTCATTCGTTTCGGCATCTTCGCAAGTTTCAGCAACAGAACCTGTTGCACGGTATCAAACATTCCAGTTACAACAACGTTGTCACATTCTTCAAGTTCTAAAAATAGTTTAATCTTTGTCAGTGAACAATATTACTCAAATTAACTGTTATTTGTTATGTCTATACTTGTTAATTCAATTGTGTATAAATACTTGTTTATAATTTCTATAAGCAAGATTTGGACTCAGGACTTTACACTGAACACAGTCCATCTGTAATAAAAGTATTAGTATTCCATGCTGAATTATTGGTTTATTCATTCGCTAGTTCCAAAGTCTCAAAAGTTAGGTTTCACCAGTATTCAGAGTTCTCATTGCTATTCAGAGCAATCATTCGTTGTGTGATCAGGTGCATCACACAGTTTCAGTAACAAGAGGCCATTCAGTCAGGCTCTTGTTACACGACCTTACAAGTCACCGCAGTTTCCCCGGTGACAGATTGGTGGACGACGACGGCGTGCTGACTTCTATGCTCAGCACACGATCCAGAGACCTCAAGCAGCCAAGCGAGTTCCCCAGATAAGTAGCGTAGACAATATTCAGCAATGGAGTACAGCTTCAGACCACAATGGAGACCATGGAACATCCAGTCAGGTTACAGTCCAGCATGTGGGAGATGCGGTAAATTCCATAAACATTATATTTGTAATTCTGTCAATCAAAGGTGCTATTCGTGTAGAAAATTCGGACATTATTCTACAAAGTGTTTTTCAAAAGCAGCAAAAGACAGACAAAGTACACCATTTCAGGTGAAATCTAGAAAACAAAAGGAGCGTGATATAGCTAGAATCAGCAGTTATATTGAGCGCAAAAATATTATCCGAGCCTTACCTTTCTCGGGTATGAGAAATTCAGCCTTCATTCAACATTTAGACATTGCAAGTGTGCTAAAAACAGAACTAAATGGTGTTAAGTCAAAATTATCGGAGGAAAAACGGAAAAAATTCAGAACAGCAACAATACATTCAGGACTTAAAATCTAAATTGAACCATCTAGAGAGTGTTAAATCTGAGAGAGATCAGTGTAAACAAGAGATTGAAAACATTCGTAAACAGAAAGAAGAAAGTGCTCCGCTTATAGACGTACAGGAATATGAACAGCAAATTCAGAAATTGCAACACAGTTCAGAAGAAGAAAAGAAGTGCGTTAAACTGGTACATGAACTGTTTGCATTACGTTGCAGTGAATTTTCAGACGAGAAACAAAGTTTGGAAAATAAAAAAACAAGCATTGGAAAAAGAAATGGCAGACCTATGTTCAAAGGTAAATTTTCAAGCGGATTCGATTTCTCAATTGACTTTTCAACTTCAGGACCTTAACCACGAACTCCATCTTGTATCCCGCCAAAACCAACAGCGTCCCAATAACAACATATGTGACCAAGGAAAAAGCAGCTTAATTTATTATTTAGGACTTTCATATAAATTTCTCAATTTTGATATTTTAGACTTTAATTCTCTATGTTTTATAATTCATATTATTTTATAATTTCGTTTCTATTCACATTTCATATCCAGGACTTAAAATCAACATGCTTTGATGTGCAATTTAATTCTTAGTTTGGACATTGAGTGACATGTTTCAATCTGTTAGCTAATTAGTGACATTTTACCTTATTCATAATGTATGTTCTTAATTGTCTTAATCAGATTATCATTTAATATTTATTCTTCAAGTTCTAAAAATAGTTTAATCTTTGTCAGTGAACAATATTACTCAAATTAACTGTTATTTGTTATGTCTATACTTGTTAATTCAATTGTGTATAAATACTTGTTTATAATTTCTATAAGCAAGATTTGGACTCAGGACTTTACACTGAACACAGTCCATCTGTAATAAAAGTATTAGTATTCCATGCTGAATTATTGGTTTATTCATCGCTAGTTCCAGAGTCTCAAAAGTTAGGTTTCACCAGTTTTCAGAGTTCTCATTGCTATTCAGAGCAATCATTCGTTGTGTGATCAGGTGCATCACACAGTTTCAGTAACAAGAGGCCATTCAGTCAGGCTCTTGTTACACGACCTTACAAGTCACCGCAGTTTCCCCGGTGACAGATATAAATTTCTCAATTTTGATATTTTAGACTTTAATTCTCTATGTTTTATAATTCATATTATTTTATAATTTCGTTTCTATTCACATTTCATATCCAGGACTTAAAATCAACATGCTTGGATGTGCAATTTAATTCTTAGTTTGGACATTGAGTGACATGTTTCAATCTGTTAGCTAATTAGTGACATTTTACCTTATTCATAATGTATGTTCTTAATTGTCTTAATCAGATTATCATTTAATATTTATTCTTCAAGTTCTAAAAATAGTTTAATCTTTGTCAGTGAACAATATTACTCAAATTAACTGTTATTTGTTATGTCTATACTTGTTAATTCAATTGTGTATAAATACTTGTTTATAATTTCTATAAGCAAGATTTGGACTCAGGACTTTACACTGAACACAGTCCATCTGTAATAAAAGTATTAGTATTCCATGCTGAATTATTGGTTTATTCATTCGCTAGTTCCAAAGTCTCAAGAGTTAGTTTTCACCAGAGTTTCAGTCTCAGAGTTCTCATTGCTATTCACAGCAATCGTTCATTGTGTGATCAGGTGCATCACACAATTTCAGTAACAAGAGGCCATTCAGTCAGGCTCTTGTTACACACCCGACAAGTCACCTTGTTTCCCCGGTGACACTTTCCCCAATTTTCTCTAGTAGAATCGCGTGGTATGACGTCAGAATGTAAACGTCACACGGGAATACATATAAATAATTTTATTATTGATAATATTTTGTTCATAATTATAAATTAACTGTAAACAAAACTTTGAATTTTTGAAAAACTAAGGCACCTCACGAAAGATTACTTAATTAGCTGTTTTTATCAAACCTTTTAGAAACTTTTGGTCCTCAATAATGCCCTTAAACTTCGTACTTTTTTTGGCCTTTCAAACATTTTGATTCGAGCGTCACTGAAGAGTCGTTTGTAGACGAAACGCGCGTCTGACGTAAATACAAAATTTAATCGTGGTATCGATCTATGATTAGTTTATTTGTCGGTTCAAAGAATTTCACATGGGGAATGGTGGTATCCAGGGTTGAAAAATCAAAAGTTTTGTTAGAACTAATTTCAGAAAAAGACGAGATTTATTAAAATTATCCAGAATCCACATATGGCAACAAAAAACTATCAGACGAATAAAATTTTGAAGTGAATTATAGATTGCATTTTTTTTTAAGTAATATATTATCCTCCTACAGGTCATTATTTTATGCCTTTGAGCATATTTCATTGAAACATGGTATCGTCCGGGTTGATTCTGAAAAAGAAAGACATGTCGTTCTGAAAGAAAATAACTCCATATAACGTGACGGTACCCAAATTGCACCTATTTTGACAGTTTTTTCATCTACGTTTTTTTATGATGAAAACAAAAATGTCCATTCTGTGTTTATTTTGTAGCCCTATCCTTCTTTATTATAAAGGTACACCAATTTGATTTTTATTCCATATGGAATCATAGAAAAATTGGTCTAAACTGACCTCCAAACCATCAATGATTCTGAAATGAGGAGTACCCAAATTGCTTCCATGCTTAAATTCACATAGTCAAAAGTCTAATAACAGAGCTTTTGTTTAATTTCTTTAAATATTTCGAACAATTGGATATTAGTCCATGCTTACTCTTCATTATTTTTTAAATGGAAACTTGTAACATATTGTATTTGCTCATTTTAAAAAGATGACGTTTTGATGACGTCGCAAGGCGACGTTTCAGTACATTTTGCTTTTTCAGTAAATACTTCATCTGTTGATAGATACTGTGAACGTTTTGTGCATATCTAAATAGTTTTACCTATGTTGAAAGATGTGCTTAGTATCAAATCATAAAAAAACAAATTGTTTAGTCTCTAGAAAATCTTGTAAGATTTTCAGATTTTCGCTGCTAGTTTTGCTAAATAGGTGCAATTTGGGTACTCTGTGCAATTTGGGTACCGTTACGTTAGGTATATAAAAGTCATATAATGCATATTTTAAGGTTTTTCTTGTCGTAGAACACACCTCGGGGTGTCAGGATTGCTCAAAGAAAGACCTCCCGTTAAAAGTACAGAGCAACCCCATATGTACCGAAGAAACGCAATAAGTCACACGGGATGTATAAGTACCGAGCCACTTCAAATGGATATCGCAGAAAACCGACCTAACAGTAAAAGTTATATAAATTTAATAGAACAAAGACAAATAAAAGAACAATATAACACGTTATTAAGATGATAAACAACGTCAGTACACAGAATCTATACTTTGTGAAGAAGGTAATGAGTAGGATGACAAATTATTTTATAGGTCCAATGAAATCGGGGATCTTGAAAACAAGTCCTTCATATTATTGATGGAGGTGATTTAAAAAAAAAAAATTATTATTATTAGCAACCAGTCTTTTGCCCGTGAAATATCAGCAAACATTAATCATGCAAATTCTGGAAATGTCTTAGAACTCAGGAATTAGCTTCATTTATTTCGAAAATTGTGAATTTCAATCAAACTCTGCATCTGTATGCAACGTATTAAAATTTACTATTTAACATAGCTTTTGCAGCGCTTGGATTTGAGTTTATGCCTTAGCTTCAACCATCATAATTTCTGCAAAGGGAAGTCTATCTTCTTTTAATTCTTCGAGTTTTTCTAGCACTGTTTGTATGACATTTTCTACGGTTTTTATACCTCGGTGTATTAACCTTCGTGAAGTTAGTGACCGTTTTTTTTATCTTGAAAGTTCTTCTTACTCTTTCACTTCATCAAAGACAATAAAATTAACGGTACCAATTTTCTTGCACCAGATGCGCATTTCGACAATACATGTCTCTTCAGTGATGCTCGTGGCCAAAATATTTGAAATCCAAAGCTTATATATAAGATGATGAGCTATAATCCAAAAGGTCCAAAAAGTATAGCCAAAAACGTGAAACAAACTGCTAAATATTTAAATTTATTTTTCTGTAAAAGAAAGGAACTTCTTTATAAGTAACAATCACATTGCGTAATGCAAATTTGAACATTAGGTTTAAAGTGACTTGTAGGTCCAACGGGCCGGGTGTAAATTTATTAAACTGTTGTATTCTTATTATGTAATATTATATATACTACACATGTCACTATAATAAATGATATACTTAATACTTACTTACTTACACTAAATATGAAACTTTATCTCTAAGTAAATATACCTCCATATTTTCCTTGTTGCATGATTTTTGTGTTGAATTTTGAGTGACTTTAGCTGTATTTGTCGCGGTAATGTTTCAAAAAGGATCAAGTTTGTTTAAAAATTTGTCTGCTCTTTCTAACTTCAGTTTTATGTTATAAAAAAAAACATTTCTAAAATGTGTTTGCTATTTTATGCCTGAAGTATCTGTATTTTCTTCTGCATACGCTTCCGATTTTTATTTTATGTTTCTTGTAGAACACTTTGACGTTTTTATGCAGCATGTAGCATATTCTTTTTTTAGGCTCACAAAACTCTTCTTTCAGTCGGTCAATTTTGAATTTGCATTCATTCTAGCTTGCCTAGCAATTTTCAATTCGTTTTCAAGATTTTGTATCTTTTAACATACAATTATCTCCATCTACAGTGTTCAAACGAGGACGCCTTTGTTGAAGGGCTTCACCTTTATTTTTCACTGTAGCATTATATATAGTTTTTCGGGGAGTACATATACAATATCCATTTTCATGTCTTGATCTTTTTAACTGTTTTTTTTTTTATAGAACTACCTTTTACAAAAACTTTTCATATGTTTCCTAAAAAACGACACCATCGGGACAATAATCAACATTAATTAAATCCAAACAGAAAAATCTTTAAAAGTGGAATTGTGTCGGAGTCAAGTTTTCGCAACTCTATAATTAAACCATTGGCAAAGTGAAAATACCTTCCAACTTAGAAGGGTTCTTAAACATGTCTTATGAAATACCATATTCCTTCAATAGGACCCTACTTCACTAAAATTTGCATTTATATGCCTAAAAACTACAAAATAACCTAAAGTAACATCAATACGTTTTTTAAAAAAAAAGGGTCATTCTTGTTTTTAATTTTTTCTAAGATGACGCAGATGTAAATATCACCGTTCTTAAAGGCTATTGACAAGTTCTCTTTTAATGGCATTTCTTCTTCAACAACAACTTTTATGGCTGCATCATATAGTTACATCATCCAGCAATGCAACATCTATAAAAGGCTACATCTTCCAAATTGATGACATTCAAGATGTTCAAACAAATCTAAATACCCATTAGGCTGCAAAAAAATAAGAAAACATCACCAGCCCAGTAGTCAGCATTTCGGTGTTGACATGAATATGAATTATGTGGTCATTTTTATAAATTTCCTGTTTACAAAACTTTAAATTTTTCGAAAAACTAAGGATTTTCTTATCTCAGGAAAAGATTACCTTAGCCGTATTTGACACAACTTTTTGGAATTTTGGATCCGCAATGCTCTTCAACTTTGTACTTGTTTGGCTTTATAAATATTTTGATATGACCGTCACTGATGAGTCTTGTGTAGACGAAACGCGCGTAATTATAATCCTAGTACCTTTGATAAGGCAACCATTTTCTTATCTGAGGGAGGGCCTGGGATTTTTATTATGTTCATAAAAAAAATTTCAGAACCTTCCTCCGATAAAATATTTTTTTTCTTATGAGAAGGAAAGCAAAATTTTTTTTCCTATAATGTGGAACAGAAATACATTTTTTTTTCTCAAAACCATAAAATTTACATACAATTCATTTTAATTTTTTAATTGATGTAAAATGTAAAGTGCATGGCTCTGTCTGCATCCTGGCATTGGCTGTTGTCTCTGTTGTTTTTTTAGCCAACTTTCTACATTATGATATTCTCCGAGTCCGTCATACAGGTACCACAGTCCTTGAATTTTAATACTGCAATTGAAGTGGCCACCATTGCCATATGTAATGGCAAAGAGTGAGTAGCTCCAAATTATAAACATCCACTGTTTCCAACTCTGATAATTGACATTCCATTAAAATAAGAGGTATAAAGAATGATACAGAATGATACAAAGGAAAATACTACCGGTATACAAGTCTGTGTCATACACAATCAGGGCTACTTTAAAAGACTGTTTTAATATGATACCATATCTATCCCTGTTATAAAATTACCATATCATGTTTATAATAGTTGCAGTTTTAAGTATGTCTTAATGTAGTAGCATACATGTGGGAGATTTGTAATGCTTTTAAATATTTCTGGATCAAACACTTACAGGAAAAAACAAAAAGTAATAAGGTATAAATATAAATCTTAGCTTAATCTTTAGACTGGACAGATGTGTATAATCTGCTGTTCCACTGTCTCAACTGTTGTTATTTTCACTATTCTCAAATTCACTTTCAGCAGTGCACATTTTTTTTTCAAGCAGGTGACAGCATAATTTTTTTTTCAGCTACAGTGCAAAACATAAATTTTTTTTTCGTTCAGCTAGGCCATCAAAATATTTTTTTCAAAAAAATCCCAATTTATTTGCTTCATCGTCATTCAAATTCTTTTATACTTTCCTAATTTCTAAAGATTATAAAAGTTTAAAAGCATCAATAATGAGAACTAATTCACCGGCGTAATTCTCGTCCTTCAACAAAGCTAACACCGTTTCTCGGTTAACGTTGAACTCCGACTGCCGATTCCAACATACCTGGGGTCTGTTGTTCAACTTGTCGATAAATTTTACTAATCACTGCGTTTAATTTAATAAGTCCATTCTCATGTTGTTCAACTTGTCGTTAAGTTTAAGGCGTCGTCAAAGTGTCGTTCTATTTAATCGACCTCGTTGAGGTTGATTAAATTTTAATCAGTTGATTAACCTCAATCTAAGATGGATGTCAATGTTTTGTTTCAACAACCTATTGTAAGAAGAGAGCGACATTTTCTCTGTTTTGAACCTCTTGAAAGGGAATTTTCTGATGAGGAGCTTAGGCAGAGGTTTAGATTTGACAGATAGACCATTGAGTACTTGTCGGATTTAATGATAGGGGATCTGGAGCGTGGGACAAATAAGAAGACAGTCCTTTCATGGAGCAACAGGTTGCCTTGAGGTTTTATGGCAATGGATCACACTTGTAAGTTGTTGGGGGACACAATGGAATTTGACAAATCAACTGTGTCTCGGTTGATTGATCGTGCGACGAAATCATTAGTTGCCAGGAAGGATGACTTCATATCGTGGCCAGATAACCAGAAGAACGTAATAAGGGCTGGGTTTTATTAAAAGGCTGGTTTTCCAAATGTGGTTAGATGCATTGATGGGACCCACATACGGATAACTGGGCCTAGCATTGATGAACCGGCATTTGTTAACAGGAAGGGGTTCCACAGCATCAATGTACAAGCCATTTGTGACCATGCATGTAATTTAAAACACTATTTTATGTTTACAAAATGCATTGTGTGTGTCCTTTTTCTCGACATCTACAATCGTCCTTGACCATAAACATGGCTGGTTTTCAGCTAATTTGAAAATCGATGGAAAAAGAAAGACGGCTCAATTTTTTCATATACTTTTTTACTGGATCTGTCGAATCTATGTTTTTTACCGTTTCATGTTTAAATACGATGGATCGAGTGAATTGCTAAATGTTTATGCTTAAAACATAAATTTATTGATCGAAATATTTTTTTAAGATTTGCCCATCCACCTCTTATCTGCTTCAGGTAGAATTTGATCAGGCTTATAAACTTTGAAACGTCAACAAATAGTGTGCCTAACGTAGTCTGCATAATTATGGATCTACCTGATAAATGTTTCTGTGAGGAGACAGAAATCTCTCCCCCCCCCCCCCTTTTTTCCAAAAAAAACAACCAACACCAAACAAAATAAGTTTCATGTTGGTCTCTTGTGGAGAGTTGTCTCATTGGCAATCATACCACATCTTTTTTTATTACTTTTAACTTACTTCTGCTTCTCTGTCCTATTTGTTTGTTCTGGAACAACTGTTTATCTCAGGGGCATCATGTGGAGAACAGGTGCTCGGTTCTGGACAATTTGTTAACAACAGCATGTCAAAAAAAAAACCAGTGTCAGGATTGTGTCATTTCCAGTCAGCAGAGACGGACTTTGTGGACTGTCACTAACCAGTAATGCTGCTGACTCATAGACATCCTGGCTGGCAACGTCGCGTTGGTAGTTGGAGGATCTGTAATAAATGAGAGATAATTGACTCGTTGATACTGTGTTTGAGTATTTTATTAACTTATTATAGGGAGGGGTCAATTGAAACATATCATCATTCAATTAAATTCAGATACAATGTACTTTTACTTGCAAGTAAAAAAATATTGCACAAGACTAAATAAGACCCTATTTCAACCCTTTTAAGATTATTAATGGTCTCAGGGCATATTAACTAATTACTATCTCAAATCTTAAACGTCCCCTCATCCACGGTCGCTCTCATTCAGTTTTGGTAACAGCTTCGTCTGCTCTGCGTCACAACAAATGGGGCAATTCCCAAATTTTAGTCCCCGAGGGTATCATCAGCTCAGTAGTCAGTACTTCGGTACTGAAATGATTTAACAAACTTTAGTAAAATTGTCGTTTATCAATTTGAAATTATTAAGAAAAAAGGTTTCAACTCCCTCGGGCAAAGTTGACTTTAGATGAAATTGTTTTAGGTATTTTTTACATATAGCTCTTCAACGGTTTCGGTACTTATAATCCTCGGATTTCAAATGTTTGGCTTTGAGCGTTCCTGATGAAGGCAAATCCAGAAAAGCGCTTCGGACGAATGAAATTATTAAACGTGTTGTTTCCAATTTTTCACATCACTTGGTCGATACCTCTGCTGGTGGATTATCAGACCCCGGGGGTATCATCAGCTCACAAGTCAGTACTTCGGTACTGACATGATTTAACAAACCTTTCTTAAATTGTCCATTTATAAATAATTAAGAAACTAAGGTTTCAACTCCCTCAGGCAAAGTTGACTTTAGATAAATTTGGCTATTAATTTAAGGTATTTTTTACAAATTCAAATTCAAATATATTTTATTGCTAATCAAAGCGCCCACAAGGAGCAAAACAATCAACATTAATTACATACAAATGATTACAAGTGATTTAATATGATTAAGACACGATGTTATAAAAAATTAAACAAAAAACCAAACCAAAAAATATTTATTAAGACAAGTACAAGAATACAACAAGCACAGTGTTTCGGACCTTATGTTGCTTCGCCACCACAGACGTGAATCTCCAGTCAGCGCATTGAGCACTTATGAGACGAAGACATACAAAATGTATCAAGGTGTATATATATTAAATATATGCTTTTAAAAGGGTTCAATTTGCTACTATAACTTTAACTGTTTAGGCTTTACAGAGACATAAAACTAATAAAAGTTCTTACCCTGTTTATTTCGGTATTAAGGCACAACATGAATTTATGCAGTTTGACAATAGTACTAGAAACTTATATAATTATTATCTAAACAGAAGGAGTCCCAAAAGGATACATAAAAAATTATGAGATTGATAACTTGATATATTTCAGGTGAGGTGCGTAGGCATCTGAGGTTCAATTGCACCTTAGGTTCAGGTTACGGTATATAAATGAGGTGCGGTTGCACCAAGGTTGGGTTACACCCAAAGTTCCTGTGACAATACGATAAAAACGAGGCGCTGTTGTACCAAGGTTTACAATTTAGTAATAAATGGTCATTTCTAATCAAGGTGCGTTGCCTCAACAATGTATATTAATTTTGCCTTCTACGGTGCAGACACCGAAAATAGATGTGGTGCGCCAAATCAAAACTTGGAAGCACCGCTAAATTTGACTACCGCTATAAACGGATTGAATAAAGTTGATTGGTAAAATCATCTAAATATAAAACGTAATTTATATTCATTACTTTTCTCTATAAAAGGATCAATAATTCACGGAAGCTATTAAATCAACACTAATGCACCTGGTATAATTTAGCTTGGCTCCCGGTGTAAATAAGGTAATAGAATGATTTCTTTAATAGAAACACACAATAAAAATACCTAAAAAAGGCATATTTAAATTATAATGATAAACTATCACGCAAACGTACCATAGCTACATCTGAACAAATATGTTGCTGTGACATAAGAAATAATTCAAGTTAAAATCTAAGCGACTAAATATAACGTGTCTCAAGAAAGTGAACTGAGAAGAATGACGTCACGAGTACGCTGACGTCGCTTTATATATAGAATGATATAAACCAATCAAATATTTCGGTTTGCGATCTCCGGGCAAACGTGCAGATTTGCGCAAAGATGATGGTTCTACGTATCCTCCGGGGACTTATGCACAATATTTTAAATAATTTATACTTCATAAAGGGTCCACACCTAACTAGATGGATAAAAAATATGATACTAAGCTAGTAATGCAGGATACAAGTAGTGACATAATATAATGTTAGTGAAATTTCCAATTGAAGTGGTTCGTGACTTGACAAATGTGGACATTCTGAACTGCAAGTGAAAAGTGCAAATCTTTAGTATATAAGTCAGATAATGCATATTTTAAGGTTTGTCTTGTCGCAGAACACACCTCGGGGTGTCAGGATTGCTACAATCCTGGTACCTTTGATAACTATTGCTCAAAGATTTGCAATTTAAATTGAAAATTTCGTAAAAATTATTTCCATGTGATAAAATATACCATGGTTATTTTAAAATATCTGCTATTTCTCTATAAAAAAAAATATTACACTATAAGAACTTTTTGCATATTTTTTTTTTTTCTACATGAAGTTAAATTTAACACATGAATAAAGGAAACCAAATAAGTCAAAAATGTTCACTTGTTCCAAATCTTCTTTCATCTTCTTCCGGGGTTTTCTTAGTCTAGGGTTTTAGTAATATCACAAGTTGATCATATAGATGGTACTGTACCGCAATTTTATTTGTCTACCAATGTGGTAACCAGCCTGTTGATGTGGTCGTGGAGACCCTGGGGTTGGAAGTAATCTGTCTCTGCCCTCAGGTCTTATAAGTATCTGACCACATGGGGCAGAGACTGAGAGGACCACTGGCCTCCAAACCTCAAGTAATTGAGAATGTGCCGGAAGTGAGCTGGTCCCTGTCCAAAAAATTACATTGGGCTCCCATGCTCATCCTTCCGGAAGGACCTCATTGCAGAACCTTCTTGGACCATTTCCGACAGTAGAGAGCTGGGTTCCAATTTCAGGGTTGCCTTACTGGTCATAAATCTTGTGCCAGCTTGAACATCACACCAAGCAGCCAACTTCACATCAGCCACCCTCTGACCTTACGGCGGGCAGGCTCAGTGGCTGGAGCAGCGTCTGCCCTATCCCGTGTGGGCCTGGGGGTGACAGCTGGTTACTGTGGTATAGGTTCCTCAACCCTAAATGAAGGTAGAGGAATACTTGGGACGTCCAGTGTCTCTTGGGGGGGCAACTCCAATGCTGACTTCGTCCAAGACCTCTCCATCCTCAACATCAGATGCTAAGGACGGATTAAGGGCTGTGTCCCCAGAGACACTGTTGGCTACCTCTACTGGTGTGGGTGAGGGCTCCCTAACCACCGTGGTCTGGAACTGGCCTGGGTGACTGAGATGGATTTCCAACCCAGTGTCCTTGATGTTATATAACAGGGTGGGTTGGGTGGTGAAACCCTAGCCAACGGCGAAGTGGTGGCGGTGGCTTGCCCTTGCCACTCCTTGGCCCTATTCAACCCTGGCTCACTACTGTAACGATTTCGCCCCTTAAACCGAGTGGTAAGTTTAATTGAACAAGGAGGCTCGATCGAACATAATTTGCATGAATCCTTTGCGTTGGTATATGGTTGAAATAATAACTAAGTCGGGTAACATTTCATAGGTATTTTATATAATATCTATATAATCAAATATGTACAATTGATCATAAAAACATATATTTATATTAATATACAATTTGCCATAATCGTCTCTATTTATAGCGTAATATAGGTCAGGAAGGTTGACCTCACATTTCTATAGGGTTGACTGTTTCCGTAGGTTGATTTTATAGAAGGTTGAACTTTTCAACCTTCTATTTCCAAAAGTATGAAATACTTAAAAGGGTAGGTTTATAATAAAATATTCATATATCTTATTTCCTAAAACGAAAGTAGGTTTCCAGAAAACCTCTTTCATGTTATTGCATCGATAGAAGGTTGACTAAGTGGAACGATGGATGACGGGACTTTCCCGTAGGTTGAAGGTCGATTTTTTCAAAACAAACAATAGCCATGTGCTAGAAGGTTTGAGTTTTTCTTAAAACAATTAAAACCTGCGTACCATACTAATGGTTGACTGTGGTTCAGACATTCTGATTTAGGTTTACTAAATATATATATATTGCTATATTGCTACGAGAAATGTGACTGCTCTTGCAGACGATGAGAATAATTCTAAAGTTCGTTTCGTCAACCTTCTTTTTATGATTTTCCGGTCTATGGATCGACCAATCAAAACTTGTGATATGTTCACAGGCAATATCGTGTATTAGGCCGCCAATACACAAATAAATACGGCTTCTTTAGTAAATAAACTATGGCACTGCTGGGATTTAGATGATTACGGCTAAAACACAAGTTATTACATTAAGAAAATAAGTAAGCAAATAAGGTAAACACATTACCTCATCATTTATAATACAAATACCTGCCAACCAACCGTGAATATTCTGTACGAGGTGACATTCCATCGTAAAAATAGCGATGCGAAAACGTAAACAAAAACAGCTGACTCGTAAAATTACTACTATAGAATAGGGAGAACACGAGTACTATTAATTTAATGATACGATCACTAAATCGTAACACTACTGGGCCTCTTCTTTGTTTTTTGGTCAGGAACCACTGATTTGCTTGATAATAGCGCCTGGCCAATATTTTCTCTTCAACTGTCAAAAATCAATTAAAACCTGTTTTGCGTCTGATCCTGTGATGCCATACTGCATAACCACCAATGATGTAGTTAGAGTCCTGGCATCACAGATGCCATGTTTCTGTTCTGCTTTTCCCAGAAACTTGTACAAGAGTCACATCGGTGACTCACACCAGAGTGTTGTTCTATTAAATGGCGACGTACCACGGTCTTCCTTGTCTTTATCCCCCTGCCGACATAGGGAGTATGTCCATTGGGTTACCTGTCAAAAGAATGAAAAACATGAATATTATGACATTAACGTTACTTATGGTTTCTATAAATAACATACATAAACATGAAGAAGAATAATTAGTTTTTTTTAAGTCATATGAAACCTCAAATTAAAAAAAAATATGCATAAGTTTTTTAAAACTTAATGGATAGTTTTCATTATACAAACTTATGTGCATATACGTTTTTCTTAAATTTTTCCACATTTAGAAGAAGTTTACTTATTTTTAATTGCTTGCTGCCAGGAAGCAATTCGCCGACATATTTTCCGTATGCATAGTGACATAAAAAGGACCCTCCTCGTAAAAATCCGGTGATAGCAATACGCATGAATTTGTCATTAAAATAAACAAATACCTTGGTTGCGTTCAATATCGTAGTGCTACGTAGATTTTGACTATTGAACGTGTAGCTATAGACTAGTTGTTACATAGATATTGATAGCAGCTACGTAGCTAGCTGCTACGATATTGAACTCAACCCTGATTGTATATGTTAAACACGTGCTAAATACCGATGCTTTTTGTTGATTATTTACTATAAGGTGACAATCGGTAAACTTCGGCTTCAAAACACGGCATTTAACGAGCAGCCATATTTGTTAAATCATATCAGACAGAGAGAAAAAAAATTGACGATTATACGATATATTTGCGTAAAAAATGATAAAATCGTGCACAGAGGACTAAGTTTATGATATATACATGCATTGGTTCAATAATTGAATAAACATCATTTTTCACCAGTCACTCGTTTCTTTTGACTTGAAGTTTATGCATTTCATGAGCACATTCTCTACAGTGGATGCTTCTTTAAACTTAAATTGTTGTCAGCAGGAACAAGCAATTACTAAATATAGGTTTCTATGTTTATAGTAACCATATGTTGAATGATTTACATTCAAAATTATGTGAAAATCATATAACAAAAGTTAATATAACAAAGTTGATAATTTGACATTAAAAAAAACAAATATATATAAATCTAAGACAGCATTCTCTACATTAGAGGTTTTCACAATCATTATTTGCTTACATCGTTTTGGTTTTGGGTTATACAACCACACACATGAACCTACATCATATAATTTATAATAAATCTTGTGGTCATTATATTTTTTTATTGTTTGACCAGATATTTTTAATCTTTTAGAGCAAATTCATGTATAAATTTTATACATTCGGCCAGTTCATAGGCATAATTGGAACTATTTATTTTTTATTTCTTCTTCGGGGACTCCAAGAACTAAATCTACTGGAAGGGTTATTTCCCGACCGAGCATCATATTACAAGGGCTGACACCAGTGGATTGGTGCACTGATGAATGGTATTCCATCATTTAGACAGATAAAAAATTGATCCCAATTCTTTTGGCGCTCATCCAAATTACTAGAGAGCATTTCTTTAATGGTGTTCATGGATTTTTCGACCAAACCATCAGATTTGGGTCGTCTGATGGTAGTACGGGTTTTATCAATACCCAAAATTAGACACATTTTTCCGGAATACAGTTGATTCAAAATTTGAACCTTTATCGCTATGTAAACTGCGGGGAACACCGAAGAGAGCTACCACACCTTCAACTAGCGCTTGGGCTACAGTGGGAGCCTCTTGGTCTTTAATGGCAAAAGCCTGGACCCATTTAGTAAGATAATCGGCTATAACAACTATATATCTATTTCCATGAAGGAATCGAGAATATGGAACGGTAACATCTATTGCTAGAGTTCCATGGGCACACCTACTGAATACAATTTCAGAGAGACTGGTTTTTTATGGGCCTTTTACGACAGGAACATGCATCACAGTTTTTGATCCAATATTCCACATCTCTACGTAGACCAAACCAAAAATATCTATCTTAGTTTGGCCAAGGTCTTTTACCTATACCAAGATGACCACTTGAAGGGGTATTGTGTAAATATTTGAGGGCTGTTTTTCTTAAGATAAAAGGAAGTAAAACTTGCCACACTATTCTACTTACAGTATCATTTTCCCATTTCTGGTATACTATATTATTTTTATTACTATAGAGTCCCATTTGGACCAATAGTGTTTTAACTCAACGGTGCCGGCAGAAACTTCCTTCTTATCGGGTCTATGACCATCATTGTCACAGACATGATTTTCTTCCGCTTTAAAGCGGAATTCCGCTTTTTGACTTGTCCGTGTCCCATTTTTTTTTTAACTTTCCGTTTTTTCGTTTTTTTATGTCAGATCCGTTTTTTACACAAGTCCGCTCCGTTTCCGGTTTAATATTTTACTTCAATCTGTAAAAAGCGATATGATTGGTTAATATATTCTTATCTCCCAATGAAGGATCGGATTACAAGCGGTATTGAATATCACTTTCGCTTTCAACAACATGGCTTCCAATGTTGTTGAACGCGATTTTGACACAAAATTATTAGATAAAGGGTTGAAAAATGTGTGGAAATGGGAATGGCTTGAGCGGAAAGTAGACAAAGAACTTGTTGGTCGATTCATTAGGAAGATTAATGTAAGAGGAGTTGCACATTGTAACTTGTGTAGGAAAGACATTAATTATTCCAGTCGAGGATGGAAGAGTCTGGAACAGCATCTCCTGAAAAAAGTGCACCAAGACAACTTGAAAATCCGTAGCTCAAACTACAGCCTTTCTGGTAAGTACATTTTATTATATTTCATCTTTCTCTCATGCAAAGAAGTATATTCTTTTAGGATAAGGAGAACTGTCCTGCTTCTTGTGTAAACTTCTTTCTTCATTGCCCAAACTTTGATGGTCCTAGTAGAGAATTTAGTGAATTGAAAAATGAATTTTCTAGGGACCGTTATGCCCAAATTTTCCTTGGGTCTGGACTTAGTTTTTTTTTGCTATTAATCTTTAAAAAAGTGGTTAAAGGCTTTGTGCATTTATTTATAAAAAATATATCAGGCAGTTGAGATGAATAGTCTCCGTTTTCATGTTTTAAATTTAATTTGACAATAATATTTTTCATTGTACACATTGACATGAATATGTTTTGTTTCAGGCGCATTTGGAAAAGCTAAAGAGACAGAACAAGTACCGTATGGTATCCATCCAATGTTTAAAGCCAGTGCCAAAATTCAAGAACCTGCACCAGTAGCTATTACACCACTGAATGACAGAATAGTGAATGCAGAATCAATGGTTTTATCATTTGTGGCAGAGAACTCACTGTCCTTTTCACTTGTTCCTGGACTGATAGACCTATCAAAAACTTTGGCCAGGGATAAAAAGGCATTAGACTCATTAAACATGAACAGGACAACTGCTTCTTACAAAACTAGGTTTGGTGTTGGAAAAACATTCCAAGATAATGTGATAGAGGAAATGAGGTCCAATCAGTTTTCTCTAAACATGGACGAATCAACCAGTTCAAATTTTCAGAAGGTTCTGACAATTCTTGTTAGCTATTTCTGTTCAGTGAAAAATGAAGTTGTCATTCATCACTTTAAATCAGTGACATGTATTAAAGTCAATAGTGAATCACTGTTTAAGAAATGTGTAACACTCATGGAAGAAAACAGTATACCATGGACAAATCTAATGTCTGTTTTGATGGACTCCTGCAATGTGATGCGTGGGTCAAAATCAGGACTTGAAACCAGGATAAGGACGGAAAAGGCACCTCAATTGTTAGATGTTGATGGGGATGTGTGTCATCATGTTCACAATGCAGCAAAGGCATTCTGTAAGCCATTCAAGTCCTTCATTGAACTTCTGTATTATGACTTGTTCAGCGACTTCAAGTGGTCACCAGATCTTAGAGAGATGTTTCAAGAGATTTGTATAATGCTTAACATTAAGTATACAATGCCACAGAGATATGTCAGTCATAGATGGCTATCTGTATACGATGTAACCTTAGACACTTTAAGGCTCTTTGATGCATTGACAGTGTTTTATTTCCCCCTGCTAACTGAATCAGAGAGAGTCAAGTATCTACCTACAATTGTAGAAGTGTACCACAGGCTAGGAGTATCACAGTCTTCTAGAGAAAGAATATCAGAAATTAGAAAGGTATTACAGTTAATGCAAAAGTTTTTTGTTTGAATTTTTCAATATTTAATTTTTAGGCAGTTAAGCTGCCTTATGCGAGCACCCTGGATTTTGGTTCCCCCCTGGGAATTTTTGAAAAAGTGCTATTTCTCTGATCTGGCAGGTCTGGTAGATTATTTATAACTATTTAGACATTTTTTTCACACTTTTTGTTATGAAAAACAATAAATATAAGGAAGATTACCTTAAATGATCGTCGATTTTCCCAAAACAATTGATGTTCCCCATTTGAAAAAGTGCTAATTAAAAAGTTAAGCATAGCTTTTTATCGTCTGTGTTTTTGATGAAGATGTAAGTGAGCTATTGTAAGAATAATTTCATTGCCGAAAATGTTTGTAATGAAGGCATTAAAATTTGCCAAATGGCGCATGGATATAATTTTGCGACTATTTTTAATCAGTGACGCCGTTGAATTTGGTGGATTCCATCCCAATAAAGGTAAATATTTAAAAGCATTGTCTTACTTCCTCTCTGTATAAGTCTTGAATTTGTAAGAGTACTTGATTATTTTATTTCTACATTGTATGAAGATATGTATTTTATTTAATTATTTAATGCAAGCTGATGTTATTATTATTTGTCATCGTGTCTCTCTGTACTTGCTATGTATCGTGGAAACCCCCAAACATTATACTCGATCAGGGACCTCATTTGAATACGTATTTATAGATTTTGTCGATGTCAAGGTCATTTCAAGATGGTTTCCTTAATCGTGTTTTAGTTAAGGCTTTGGTGTTACAGACTGCTACATGTGCTTTGATATAGCCAAAGGCGCTTAAAAAAATATTAAGATTACTACTTTATCAATAATTTGCTAATGGACAGCATTATTTCACTTCAAAAGTATATAATTGTAAAATATTAAGTACGAAATTTGTGACGCTTCCCAAGCCGTAATTGATTTAGATTTACAAGCACTTTTCATTTTCCGGATATTAAGCATTCGTGAAATTTTCAAGAATCATAACTTTTCGTTTCCTTCAGCAACTTGATACTGGTAAACCACTTTTCTATGAAATTACTGTGAAATAAAACTCGCATGGTACGAAAAGAAGCCTGTAGAAGGTAACGTTGTGCGTTACGAAGTTACGTTTTTAACAAGTTACAAACAGTATTTTTCTCAATTCCTACATCAATTATTTATAGAACAGATATATTATTTTATTATAACATTGGCAATGGATGACAGCGAATCCGTGATCAAGATATTTCACTAACAATTTCAAATAAAATTGGAATGAAAATGGGGAATGTGCTAAAAAGACAACAACACGACCAAAGAGCTGAGAACAGCCGAAGGCCACCAAATGGTCTTCAATGCAGCGAGAAACTCTCAAACATGAAGGCTTACTTCAATTGACCCCTAAACAAAAGTTACTAGTTCAATGATTATGGAGTTCATGTCATACTAAACTTAAGTTAGAATCATACACAACATGCACAAGAATCTATAATTGAAAATCATACAAGACTAACAAAGGCCAGACGATCCAGACTTGGGACCCTAGAGAATTTAAGCATTACAAATGTAATTATAAGGGCCTCAATGAACATGGACAAAACTAATACATAAAGATTTTAGACATGAATATATAAAAAAGAAGATGTGGTATGATTGCCAATGAGAAAACTGTCCACAAGAGACCAAAATGACACAGACATTAACAACTATAGGTCACTGTGCAGCCTTCGACAATGAGCAAAGCCCATACCCCATATAAAAGGCCCCAATAAGACAATGTAAAACAATTCAAACGAGAAAACTAACGGCCTTATTTATATAAAAAAATGAACCAAAAACAAATATGTAACACATAAACAAACGATTACCACTGAATTACAGGCTCCTGACTTGGGACAGGCACAAACGTAAATAATGTGGCGGGGTTGAACATGTTAGCGGGATCCCAACCCTCCCCTAACCTGGGACAGTGGTATAACAGACTTAATTATAACAGTACAACATGAGAACGAACTATAAAAATCAGTTGAAAAAGGTTAACTCATTAGATGGACAAAAATACAAGTGGACGTGACATGAAGCCTTTATGCTACATTGTATATGTAAAAATTTTAAAGCAATAATGAATATTTGTTTTTATTTCAGCTTGATTCCAATCTTTTGCAATGGCTAATACAAGAAGAGGCAAGGCATACATGTACATGTATATGTACAATACATGATTCTCTGTAGCAACTGGATTGTCTATTCACGCCTATAGTTCCACAATAACAATGAAACTCTAGACTACTACATGTACGATGTTATGAAAATATTTACATATACCTACATGTACATCTACATACATGATCAATTTTGAAGATTGTTTTTGCCAGGTGTAATCATGTCAACTAATACAACAAGTTTTGATTCAGCTTTCTGACAGGAATTATTTATAAACTTGCCAGCAGTTACAACAAATGAATATTATTAATTGAGTTAAAAATTAAGCTCATTTGGACAGTGAAGTGATTTTGACACGTATTGAAGTAGACATTAAACATGTTAAACGTTTCAAATTGATATTGAATTATGTGTAAATGCAGCATTGATTTATTTAAGAAATTAAGAATAAAGAAATATTAAAAAAAGATGGACAAAATATTTGTATTAATTATAGTTGGGCAACCATACAGGCTTCAAAAAATGTTGTATCATTGCTAAGCCATTATAACAACATCAGCATTTATTGTAATTAACTTACAAGAAAATTACACCACTTAAGATAGTTTCAGCTATGATTTGATGATTGTGCATACAATGTAGGTGCACCAACTGATGCAACTAAAACTGCTAATATGGCATATTCATACTTTAGAATATAGTTGACTTAAACCATACACCACTGCTGGACCCCATTATTGAAATTATTAATCTGATAAGAATAATCCTCCATGCAGCTTGTAACTATTAGCAAAACCTACATGTATACTGCATAGTAAGCTTTAAAAGACCAGAAAATTACAAATGTAAAACAGTAAAACTACAGCAGCCTGATTTATGTACAAAACAATTATGAAAAATGGATATGATATACAGCAACAATTACCAAATTACTGGGTCCTCAATATGGACAGGCACAATTTTAACTCTAAGTGGCAGGATTGGATAGTGAAAACTTTAGGGTACAAACATTATTCAATACTTGAGAAATAGCCGAGATAATATTTTCACCAATTTTTCAACAATATTCGTCTTAACTTCTGCCAAGTTTGCCTCTCCTTTTTTTACTTAACTGCCTACAGTGCCTTTGGTGCTTTGATTTTTAACTACAAAGTAATTTAAAACTGCATCAGTCGCATGATATTAACTTTTAACAGTACTTGTTTGTTTATGTGCATGATGTTTAATTTTGAAATTTTAATTTAAATGCAGCATAGATTAATGATTGACTTAACCATTTTAATTTACATTGTAAATGCAGCGTAAATTAATGATTGATTTAACAATTTTATTTTCAGTGATGCATATTGTTTTGATTAGAAGTGCAGCATGTTGTTGTTTTTAACAGTTATTTTTTTCAGTTGAGCATGTTTGTTTAATTTAACAATTTTATTTTCAGTTCAGCATGATCCTTCCCTAACTTCAGATCCATAGTCTATTGGTGAGTAATGTTTCATTTCTATGCCAATATAGTCAGGAAACTTGAATAATATGAGATGTTCATTCAATCTTTTCTTAGAATTCTTTTATCAAAAGTTGGAAGAGTTAATATTGGGATTTCTTTATTTATATTTTAGCAATTAACTACAATTATAAATAAACCAAAATGATGTATTTCCAAAATAAACATATTTTATCAATTATATTATTTTCATTTGATGAAATGAAATTAAATATGTACATGTATCTATTGTAAATTGTATGTATTTTGAGATCTTTTAAAAGTATTTTGAGGTCAGACTATATTTTTTCCAGGACCTTACCCAGAAACAGCTAACAAAAGAGGGCAGAGACAGAAAAGATAGAATCATTAATAAGATTTTTACAGAGAGAACATTATCAAAGATGGTTATGGGACTTTACTCATCAGTATTTCTCTGTTGAAGAACTTTGTCTTTATACTGTTTGAGATGAAGGAGCCTCTCATCCACCAACTCCATGAAGAACAGGTATGTGTATGATATAAATTGTCAAATTCTACACCACAAATAAATATTTTCATTGGATTTCTGGTTGATGGTATTTTAAAAGTTTCTACCAATAAATTGTGATAGTGTTTTCTGAATGTTGTATGTTTTTATAGTATGAGTAATTTTGTGCATTTGACACATAACTTTACTTTTACACATGTTGATTGCAGTTTAATTTCCCAATTTTACTTTACAGGTGAAATTATTCAAAGAATTTCTTGGTTGTTATGTTAAACCAGAAGTAATCCTATTGGGGACATCTTCTCTTAAATTGAAAAAACTTGACATAAAGACTACAGGGAATTTGTTAAAACCAGAGAGGATGTTTTTGGGAGCTAAAGCTACTAAGCTGATCCAGAGCTTGTCCACAAGAGACCATGTTGTTAAAACTTTCCTGAAACAGGTATATATTTTTATATTTTTAAAGCTGTTCCTTTGACATGTATTTGTTATTTTATATGAGCACATATATGAACTGCTTTTGGATAACTATGGTGCTTGAAATATTTGTTATATCAAATGCTGATTGTATATTTCAAATATATCTGAATCAGTTAATTTTATTTTTTAGATTTAAAAAAATAAATATATAAGTAACTAAATAGAATTGATGATATCTGATGATATAAACATTGTGTTGCTGAAAGAAATGGTTTTTTTTTCAATCATATTAAATTATAAAAAAATGTTTACCATTTCAGGTAGAGGAAGTACTGCCTGTGGAAAGACATTACAGGAAAAACTTGCTCTGAGTAACACTTTCCTCAAAGCAGTTTCAGCCATTCATCCTGATGCTAGTGGACATTCAATCACTCTGACATTCTTGCAGAAACTTCCAAATTTGGCTCCAAATGTTTTAACAGAGGAAGAAACTAACACATACGATTTAGAAATTAGAAAATATCAAACTGATGACCTTCCTGAATTTGAAGATGGAACCAGAATTGACCATTGGTGGGGTAAAGATGACATCAGGAAAAGATATCCATGTCTCTGCAAAATGGTGAGGTCTTTACTGTCATGTTTTCATGGGCCTCAAGTAGAATCTTCCTTCAACATCATGAATGACATCATAGACAATAAGTCTGGAAGAATCAATATTGAGACATACAATGCAATTCAAAACATTAAGTATAGTCTCAAAGCCTGTGAAAAGGGTGCAATTACCTTTCACAACAAGAAAGATTTTCTTCATGAAGGCATAGATCCAAAACTTGTTAGAAACATGAGGACATCATGCAAGCAATATAAGCTTGAGTTAGAGATGAAAAGAAGTGCTCTAGAAGAGAAAAAGAAGAGGTTGAATGTAACAACAAAGACAGCAATGGTTACAAAGAGGAAAGCTAAAGAACTGTGTGCTAAAGCAGCCAAGAAAGCAAGAAAAACTCATCAGCAATGTATTGCAAGAGGGTCAAGTATTGCAAAGAAAAACTAGGATGAACATTCATGTACATATGTGTATATATATCTGTATATATGATGTTAACACTGTTTTTATATAAAATGGAGATTGTACATACTCTTTTAAAGAAGTTTTGCCTTGTCTTTGATGGATTGCCTAGTGTTGTATAAAAAATTAAATGTGGCTCTGTCTACATTGTATGTGAGACTATGGATGTTGATATTTTGTAAGTAACCATCAGTTCATTATTATTTTTTAAATAAGAGTTTTAACCTAAACCAGAACAAATATATAGAAAACAGGATGATTCAGGTTCTTCATGGCTTATGTTAAATATTCACATATTATATTATTTTCTACTTTTCTTTGAAATTTTTTGCAAAAAAAAGAAATTTATTTAAAAAATGCACTGTAAAATGATGTTTTCCAGCTTTCAAATTTAGTGCCAGGAGAGGCCAGAATCCAGGATTTTGCACCATTTTACCCCAGAGCTTCTGGGGGCCTTAAGCGGCCCCCAGACCCCTCGCCGTAAGGGCACCTCGCTTCGTGAGGTGCATTGACTCACTTTGTGAGTCAGCGTTTTGTAATTCAAAATTTTCAGTTTTTTTTTTTAAATGCCAGAACCATGTCTGCCATCAAGCTTCCATTGGAACAATTGATCAATAACAGGGTCCTGTCTTTGTTCATCAGACAGAGATATCTCCTTCTCTAAGTTTATTTCTCCCGTTTACTTAGTTGAAATTCCAGAACTACTAGGTAATTCTGAATTTATCACCCTTCTTAGTTTGGGACCTAGTTACTGCACGGACACTGAGGTTTCTCTTAATTTTGGGTTCGTGCACAAAAGGGATTTTAGGCAAATGCCCAGGGAAATCTGCCTGTTTGCTGATTTCAACTTTATCCAGTGAAAATTCACATGTATAATCATATTTACTTTCAGCACGCAGACTGTAGTTACAGCAAGTTTCACAACATGGGCGACGGGGCAATGCATCAGCAATTGAATGGATTCTACCAGCTCTTTGCTCAATTCTAAAAATCGTAAGTAGCTAGGGTCTCTAGCCAACGAGCTAAATGACCTTCAGGGTTTATGAAGTTGAATAACCAGCGAAGGGAGCCATAATCACTTCTGACAAAAAAATATCTACCATATAAGTAATGATGGAGATTTTTAATCGAGGCTACAACAGCCAGCAACTCAGTAACTCTCCAAACCCCATATTGGACTAGGGATGAAACCGAACCCATTCTATTACTGCTAGCATCAGTATCTAATATAAACAGGTCAATCGGAGTACTTGTTAGGGCTTGTTTCAAAGTATCAAAGAACTCTTGACATGGCTTAGTCCACTCGAACTTTCTGCCTGCCTCTTTTACTTTTTGGACCTTTTGGATTATAGCTCTTCATCTTTTATATAAGCTTTGGATTTCAAATATTTTGGCCACGAGCATCACTGAAGTGACATGTATTGTCGAAATGCGCATCTGGTGCAAGAAAATTGGTACCGTTAATTTTATTAAGATATGCAAAGGTTTTGCAATGTGAGCAAAATTCTTAACAAATCTCCTGTAATAGGAGCACAAGCCGAGAAACTTCTTACTTGTTTTACATTTTTGGGGATTAACCAATTAATAAGAATCTAATTTGGCTGGATCAGTGGCTAGCCCATGGGAACTAACCACAAGTCCAAGAAACTTTAATTGGTGTTTAAACAAGTTACATTTTTGAGGGTTGATATTCAAATCGGCTTCTTTAAGGCAATTAATAACCTTGCCTAAATTTTCTAGGTGTTCATCAAAAGACTTTGAAAATACAATGATGCCATCCAAAAAACGAAACAGATTTTCCAGGATAAGCCCCGGAGAATTCTCTCCATTAAGCGAACAAAAGTGGCTGGGGCTTTACATAACCCAAAACTCATTTTCTTGAATTGCCACAACCCACTACCTGGTATGGAAAAGGCAGTTTTAGGTCCATCTTTTCGCTCCGGACAAAGTGTCCAAGGTATCATCTATACCGGGTACGAATCCTTGTAAGTCATAAAATTTAGGCTTCTGTAATCTATCGTGAAGCGAAGCTTGGGCTGGGTAATAAGTATCACTGGAAAACTCCAAGAACCATAACCAGGTTCTGAGATATCTCTTTTCGCCATTTCCAAAATTTCCTCCTATGTCATTTCAAGATTGGAGAATTGGAGGCGGTGCGAGTGTATACGAATAGGCCTTGCATCACCTGTATCAATGGTATGCTCAACCAAATTGGTTGTACCAATATCTTCAGGATCTTTCGAAAAAGCATCCTGACATTTGATGAGGAGTGCACTAAATTGACATTTTTCTTCCTCATTTAAATTCTTTGAGCTGTGAAAAATCATACAACTCAACTAGATGAGCCGGTTAATTATCTGAAGTATTAATATTGTTTAAAAATACATGATTTATATCCTGTTCAGGAATTTATATTTCATTATTTTCAACATTCTCCATTTTAGCCGTTATGGTATCTTTAATAATTTTACAAATTTTATTTGTTAAGTTCATACGTCTAAGGGGAATAAGTCCATTTTCAGGTTTAACAAAGCCATGAGCAACAATAACATCAGCTTCAGGAGGTACAATAACATTCTAAGCTACAGTAACTCTACATATAGTAGGTTGCATATTTTTATTAAAATAGTAACATGGGATCTTGTCACCATTTATAGACAAACAACTTTTACGGTAACAAAACACGATTACCTTAGCTGAATTTGGCAACACTTTTAGGAATTTTGGTCCTCAATGCTCTTCAACTTCGTACTTTATTTGACCTTTTTTTTTTTTTTTTACTTTTTTGGATTCGAGCGTCACATGAGTCTTTAGTAGACGAAACGCGCGTCTGACGTATATACACAATTTAGTCCTTGTATCTATGATGAGTTTATTCACAGGTATTTGGGGTAAGAAAATCTACCCCTAAAATTCCATCATTATGTAGATCAGCAATCAAAACTTTATGATTTATGATATTTCTACCAATTTTTATTTCCACATTAAATTTTCCAATAAATGCGTAAGTTTCTCCGGTAGCAATAACTAGATTTAAAGGAGTAGGTCCAGTAAGACCTCTTTTTGGCCCCAAAATATAGCAGTTTTACAAATTTGTTAAAATGTAAACTGATAGTTATTTATTGGACAGTAGAATGCTTCTGCTACATAAATATGGGCTGTTTTTGACAATACAATGCACATATATCGGGTACTAGCACCATTAAGTCATGCTAAATTACTGAAATCTTCACAATTTTAGCATTTTTGTTAAATTTTAGACGGTTTTCGTGTAAAACGAAAGTGGCCGCATTCATCCTTAATATTGAAATGTTAGTTGTATTTTATGATAATACATTACATATATAAAGGTTGAGGATAAACACGGATGCGGCCACTTTCATTTTTGACAAAAAACATCCGAAAAGTGACATTTTTTCGGCATATTTGGTAGTATTTTCATATTTGAGCTAGAATCGGATCGTTTTTAATGATTAAATCAGTTAAAATCGTTCACATAAACTAACTGATTCGAATGAAATAGACACTTAAGTGTTTAAAAAGTGGTCAAAATCTTTCGTCAGATGAACCTGAAATTTGAGGCCAAAATCGGTCCTTCCCGGACATACTCCTTTACTGCGGTACCTAAGTTCTGAGGTGAGAGGGGGAGCTTCTCAAAAATCTTTCTATTAATTACAGTGATACTTGCACCGGTGTCAACCAACATATTTACAGGAAAGTCCTGTATGTTTGTTGAAACAAATAAACCGTCATCTCCGACACACTAAGTGCAACTATCATGGGCCCTGGCTCATTTGTCTCGCACCGGGCCCCGTGTTCGACAAATCCCGGTTTCCCGAGGATCCCTGCCAATAATTATGAGCGGTATTGCCATTTTGGTCATTGCGACCATTTTGAATTTTGCTATTGTTTTTATTTTGACCATTCTAAGTATTGTTCCTGTTATTATTTCCAGAGCCATTATAATTATTCCTATTTTGACAATTACCCTTATGTTGGTAATTATTTGACCACTGTTTATTATAATTAAAATTGTCATTTGTTTTCCAGGTTGAGTATTCTAAGCTGATTTGACAACTTGCTTGATGTCATTAGGCAAAGACTTTATTTCCTGGCGGAAACCATTCATGAAAGTCTTCGTAAACGACTCGGGATCATCAACACGATCTGACTCATTAGTAGCTACTGCATTAATTGGATGACCACGGTACCGATTGGTCTTCTGTTTGTCCGCGACCCTATAGGCCTTAGGCTGTAGTGCCAAAATTTCAGCTTCAGCAATATCTTTGCTCTGAGCTTCTCTTATTCTGAGCCTCATATCTGAAGTGGTCCTTTGCCAAAGTAAAAATTAGAGCTGGGGTGCATTTGGGTAAGCTTGCCGAGTGAGCTTTTTAATGGATTGAGCAAGTTCAGAAATTGACTCATCCTTACGTTTGACACGTGCCTGTAAATTGGCTTTAAAAATCTCAGCTCGGTTCATTGATCAAAAACTTAAATTGAGGATCTGATCCAAGCTTTGATAATCTTTCCTTTTTATTAGGGAAAGTTAAGTCAACAAGGTTCTGGCATCACCTGTGATGCTACCATATGGAACGCCATGACTGCCTTATGTTAATGATCAGCATTGTATGCAGTGCTCACAACATTATATGCGGTGCTCACAACATTATATGCAGTGTTCACACCATTATATGCAGTGCTCACAACCTTATATCAAGTGCTCACAACATTATATTAAGTGCTCACAACATTATACGCAGTGGTCCAAACATTATATGCAGTGGTCACAACATTATATGAAGTGGTCAAACATTATGTGAAGTGCTCACAACATTATGAAGTGGTCACAACATTATACGTTTTTTTTTTGTATAATGAGATTGATGTATGATGAGATCATTCGGTAAACTTCGTTTTTAGCGGAAATTACCGAATCCATAATTGGTAAATTACGGTAATGTCCAGCAAACAAATTTAAACAGTTATTAAAGTCATGTTATCATAAGGCAGTATACAATATTTAAAACTGATTGAAATAAGTAAGGAAAAGATGAAACTAAGAGGTGAAGGATTGAAGTAGTTCTGTTCGTCGTAAGAAATACGAATGGCAAAATGTAAGTTAAATAATAAAATGTTTATTTAATGAAATATCGAAGGAAAATTTGTATGATATATTCCTCGAGTTCATTTCCTACTGAAGAACTTTAGCAAGGTGCCACTTTATAGTCCGTACTCAGTTTTAAAAAGCTTAATTATCTTTTAAATAAAACAGTCGGCTTTCTATAACACATAAGTGCCATATTACGCTAGCTTATATATGTCATGATAGAGTCATTTTTGGCATCGATTTTCAGAATTTGGCATTTTTACATGAATAAGTATCTAACAGATAGGGAAAATGCAGTTTAAAGCATTTCATTGTGGGTGTTTAACTTTACATCAATTATTCCATCATTTTACAAGCTTTTTAGCACGCCAAGTAGTTTGTCTTCTAAGTATGATCAGCATTCTTATATAGAAATATAAACTTTCATAAGAAAAATTTACCCTTTCAAGACCCAGTTTAACATCTTCATTTAAAAATATCATCTCTTATGAAAACTGAGTTTGTGGGGATGAATAAAACGTTTACTACGTTTTTTCGTCAGTTTGCACGGTTAATATATATAAAAAAGTGGTATGCTTGCCAATGAAACAACTTTCCACAAGAGACAAAATGACATCACAGAAATTAACAACTAAACGGCCACAGTACGGCCTTCAACAATGAGCAAAGCCCATACCGCATAGTCAGCTATAGAAGGCCCCGAAATGATAAACGTTAAACATTCCTAATTGATGTACAAACAAACGATCGAAAAACTAACATGTATATAACATATTAACAAACGACAACCACTGAAATAAAGGCTCCTCCTGACTTGGGACAGCCACATATATACAGAATGTGCGGCGGGTTTTAACATGTTAGAGGGACACCAACCCTCCCTCTAACCTGGGACAGTGGCGTAACAGAACAACATAAGAACGAACTATGAAAATCAGTTGTAAAAGGCTTAACTCATCAGATGGGTACAAATATAAATACATCTAACAAGAAAATAGAGTGGACGTGGGCGGGTACTTGTATATCTCAACAACAAAAAGACACTATAAGTACTGATCTGAGAGTACTCGCAGTTACTGACAGCTAGTTCAAAGCCACATACAACTAATAAAAAATAACATGCATCTAAGTTTTGCATTTAGGTAAAGATTGAAACAAACTGTGAGTAAAAAAGAATGATTTACTATTATTGGATAGTAACGATTGTCCATGAAAAAAGAGTCATTGCTCTTCAATTTTGTACTTGTTTGGATTTATAAATATTTTGATATGAGCGTCACTGATGAGTCTTAAGTAGACGAAACGAGCATCTGGCGTACTAAATTATAATCCTGGTACCTTTGATAACTACTTGACCTAAATTAATTCTGGTCAAGGTACATTAAGATACAAAATATAATCAACTATAAGTCATAGAAGAATAATATCTTTTAGATCGCACTTCTTTGATAACAATGGACCTCGAAAAAAGATTCAAATTTGTGTTTAGGTCCAGATGATAGCAACAACACATAAAAGAGGAATGCTACTTGTTGCTGAGCACATCTTTGATTTTATTTTAAGTCCACACAATTTATTTTGTAACAGAAGCACAAAAAAAAAACTATACTCGTTATTATGTCAATATATAATTGTAATATAATTATATTAATGGAAAACTTCTAGTATTGTTTTACTGTGAATTCTTCTCGTTGTTGTTATTGTGCTACTAATTTTTTTTCCATATCCCATGTTAGGATCAATGTAAAAGGTTGAAAATTTCATATCTGAATATTTTTTTCGTTATCTGGAAAGTTACTTTTGACGACGGATCTTGATGTTTCTGTGGGTCTTCTTTCTCATGGATATGGATCACTCACGGAAAAAAAAATGGAAAATTGTCGAAACTAATTTGACTTTTATGTATAGCATAGTCCGAATTATATTCTTAAAAGAATTTAAATTCACAAACTTGTTATTTTGCACGAAACATTGCTGTGACATGCCTTTTTAAAATATGGCCTAAAATCATAAGTTATTTCCTTAGTGGTTGGCTCCCATTTTACATACTAACTAGCATGTTTTCGCTGTTTTAAATCATTAGAAAAAAAATACAGTCATCTGGAGTCGATTTCACAAAAATACTCAAGTCTAAGGTTGATCGTAAGTCATGAAAAATTCAGTATACTTTCGATCAATCTTAGTCGTAAGTTTTTTTTTTGTGAAATCGACATATGATCTGTAATAACACTAATTGTGTCATATTTCCAATTATGACCTTTTTTATTCAGTGTGAATTAGCATGACGGGAGATACATAAAATGAGATGGTTATCTTTACGACACAAGGTTGGCGATGCCAAATTATTACAATATATATTTTCCCGCCAAAATGCCAATAAATGCTTACATGTTGAAAATAATGAAAATTTGTACGAACCGACCAAAAGAATGTAAAAACCTTTCAGTTTTTTATCTTGAAAAAGTTTACTGTCAAAAGTAAGTTGAAAGTTTTCTATAA
Source organism: Mytilus edulis (assembly GCF_963676685.1). Classification (NCBI taxonomy): domain Eukaryota; kingdom Metazoa; phylum Mollusca; class Bivalvia; order Mytilida; family Mytilidae; genus Mytilus; species Mytilus edulis. The sequence continues at coordinate 38,121,193 of NC_092344.1, read as the reverse complement.
AAAAAAATATAATTTTACACTCATACTTACCCTTAGCTTGTAAAATCTACTTTTCAATTATGTTTGAACTAATAGAAAGCAGCAATTATATTTCCATACTTGCTTAAATTAGAAATTATATTTTTCATACTTATACCTCAGATATGTCATCTTAGTACCAAAATCCATTACAAACGAGACAATTTTAATTTTGAAATTATCAATGTATTCCCATCTTTGTAGAATATAGATAAAGGACACAACATGTACGGTTAAGTTAGCCTCATATCTTGACTTACTTCTAGAAATTGACATTGAGGGTCGGTTGAAAACAAAACTTTACGACAAAAGAGATGATTTCAGCTTCCCAATGTTGAACTTTCCATTTCTTAGAAGCAACATTCCAGCAGCGCCTGCAGACGGAGCATATATCTCCCAGTTGATTCGATGTTCCCGTGTTTTTATTTTCTATCATGATTTCCTCGATAGATGGTTGCTGCTCACAAAGAATCTATTAACCAAACGTTCCAAATGGTGAAGTTGAAATCATACCTTCGTAAATTTTACGGACGGACGCCCTCACGAGTTGGTTGACCGTTATATATGGAATACCGTTTCAGATGATATCGGATATGTTCCTTATGTCGTAACTACAATGCCCTTTCTTTTTCATGAATGTGACCTACCGAATAAGACTATTTACCGGGTTTGTATTAACATGTAGAGCAGGATATGCTTACCCTCACGTGTCTCCTGAGATCACCCCCAGATTTTGGTAGGATTCGTGTTGCTTAGTCTTTTGTTTTCTATGTTGTGTACTATTATTTGTCTGTTTGTCTTTTTCATGTTTAGCCATGGCGTTGTCAGTTTTCGATCTGAGTTTGACTGTACCTCTGGTAGCTTTCGCCCCTCTTTTAGTAAAAAATGTAGCAATATACAAACTTCACCTGGATATATGATATATACTATTAAACTTTTATATTCGGTACTCAATAGCTTGTAGCTGCTACTCAGACTTTATAAAACATCACCAGAGTTTGAGCAGACAGTTTGCGAACCAGGGTAAGTCAAACTACTTTGGACAAAAAGTTTTTCTGCAGTTTATCTTTCTTTCATAATAGCATAACCACAGATAAAACTTATTATGAAAATATGTTGGATAAATTAATTCCAGTTTTTGGGTTGCACTGAGATAACAAGGCCGCTAAATTTAGTTATAAAAATGAAAAGTTAATTTTATTTCTATCTGTGAAATACAAGATTTATATTGCTATGAAAAACAGCTGTTTTAAATGGGAGGTAACTCCAACTTTGAAAATATGGAATAAAGATGTTAGAATTAAGATGGCAATCATTAAGAATATTTCACTTCAAATATATAAACATGACATAATGATTAGAGATCATAAATCTGAATGCACAAATTATGTAAATGACTTTCGAACTTTTATATCTGGGCGTCACTGGTAAGTCTTGTGTGGACGAGGCGCTCTTCTGGCGTATTGAATTTTAAACCTGGTGCCTTTTGTTAGCTATTATTCATGTGTTTCTTTGTTTAATATGTTCTCCTATTTATTTGTATTGTAGTCCTGTAATGTTATGTTGTCATTTTTATGTTATATTTAACATTGCCATTAAAGAGGGAGGTTTGGCATGCCACAAAACCAGGTTCAACCAACTATTTTTTTTCTTTAAAAATGTCCTGTACCAAGTCAGGAACATGGCCATTGTTATATTATATTTCGTTTCTGTGTGTGTTACATTTTAACGTTTAGTCGTTCGTTTTTTCTTATATTTGATTGTGATTTCATATTACTATAAGATGTGTCACCGTACTTTTCTATCCCAAATTCATGTATTTGGTTTTGATGTTATATTTGTTATTCTCATCGGATTTTGTCTAATGCTTAGTCCATTTCTGTGTGTGTTACATTTTAATGTTGTGTCGTTGTTCTCCCCTTATATTAAATGCGTTTCCCTCAGTTTTAGTTTGTTACCCGATTTACGAGTTTTGAACAGCAGTATACTACTGTTGCCTTTATTTAATATTATAAAAGGTAATTTTCAAAGAAATAAAAACTTTCACTACCTTATCCCATCCTTTTTTTAAGCCGACCAATGTCCAGCCGATTGACCTTGGTTGTGTTTGGGGTAGATAGACATGTACTTTTTTTGCTGCACAATGTCGGTTGGTCGTCCCTTAGCTTTCTTCTTTTTTTTTCTCTACTCCAACTGTCTTTCTGGCATCATTGAATGTCATTACTAGGTTAGCAACAATGGACACATTTGTTCACATTTTCTTGTCTTTGAGCTTCTACGAATGCCTATACTTGACGTGCCGTTTGGTCTAATATACTTAATGTGCTTGTTGGTCTTCCTATTAATATTCAAAGAATCAAAATATAAAATTAAATCAAACAAAGAGCATAATTATACTTTTTGTGCTTCTCGAATGCCTCTACTTGACGTGCCGTTTGGTCTAACATACTTAATGTGCTTGTTGGTCTTCCTATTAATATTCAAAGAATCAAAATATAAAATTAAATCAATCAAAGAGCATAATTATACTTTATGTAAAGTTATTTCGGGTTGAAGGTAAAAGGTAAGCTCAAAGTCGGATATCCAGTTACTGTCTAAAAGGGATTTATTATCCATTTTCAATTTTATTCTGCAGGAGAAGGGGGTTCCATCATATAAGTCGTAGAAAAAAGGGTTGTTAAAAAAAAAGCATAAGTTGTAAAAATTTGGGTTCCAGACCCTGTTCTGAATCCGCTAATGTCTGGATTTAGTTTTCGGTCGGTCAAATTATCTCTGGCCTGATCAAATCACACATTTCATGTTGATTATTATATGCAAACCGTTGCCTGCAAATTTTCTTTGGTCTATTGGATGAGGGAATGTTTGGGGTTGCACCTTTTTGGTTTGTTGTATAACAGATTCGCATTCAAAGTTATGTGAAATTACTTTATACTTTTCTGCAAATAACGTCTAGTCCTTCTAATAAAAATTTCATCGGATGATACCAAGACCTTGTTGATCTATATTCCGTATTAACTTCACAAATAATACATGATGGTCTCGGATTATAGATCCAGGTACTGAAGTTGATTAAATCTTGATAACTAGTTATAGCTTACCTTTTATTTTTCTTTGTAATTAGATTATTACTTTTACTGTTTTTGTCTATTTTTGGTATCATCCATTTGATGTGTCCCGTACTTATACAACCCGTCATTTTTGTAAAAAAAAAAAGTATTTGTGTCTTTCGTTCTTACTTGTGTGCTTTGTCTATATTCTTTTTCTTTGTTGATATATTTGATGTTTTTTCATAGTGATTAAGATTATAACATAACGTTGACTGCTGTACCCCTATTTTTACACTTTTAACTATTCTGTCTGTCTGTTTTGCTCAATTATTGCTGTCAATATAACGGAATTTTACTTGAATGTCATACAAGTTAGAAGATTAGCTGGCTATAAAACCAGCTTTAATCCATCATTTTCTACATAGGAAAATGTCTATACCAAGTCAGGAATATGGCAGTTGTTATTTATTCGCTTAATGTGTTTACGCTTTTGAATTTTCCACTGAGTTCGGTATTTTTTTTATTCTACGTTTTACGTAATCTTCTTACTCCACACAGAAAACGCCTACAATTGCCTTAAACTGATAAGTGTAAGGGGAAATAATGTGTCATAAACGAACTCTGTAATGCTGAAAAAAAATATTACAATTACCAGTACTTAAACTAAATTTCATAAGACATACCACCCTATTATATACATGAATATAAAAACTAAAATATGAGCATTTATATGTCCATATTGTTTGCTTTTAACGTTGTTTTTTTCTGGATATTATGCTGAACAAAATGGTTTGGCAATGAAAGAAACATAAAGTTAAAAATGGTGGAATCAATCCATATGGTCTATATCATTGGACTTAACTGAATATGAGATCAATTGTAAAATTATCCATGTATGTGACTTTCAAAAAGGTCAAAGCTCAATTGTCAAATTCTTATTAATTTATCCTTACAAACCACACGGCGTTCAGATGTTAAGTATCAACTTAATTATAAAACAAAACCATTTTTCGAATATCTACCTTCAAAAAAATTCCCTAATACTACAGGTCCAATGAACAGGTCTATAAAAATGGGGAAAAGCATGATAATATAAATTTCATTGTTTACTTTAATTTTGTTTAATTTTTGTAAATTGCGTTTTGTGATATCGATGACATTTCAACACGTTGGCATTTATTGATAAATCGATAAAATTAGAATAAATTTACATTTCAAGTACAATTTGTTCTGCAAGATAACAGTCACAAAGATTTTATTGGGCTATCAAAACCTCCTCTCTAGTCTATAATACGTTTGTTTTTAGTTATTAATAACTTTTTTTTTCTCTCAATAGTTTTGATACTACATAAAAAGTATTATTATGAGTAGCAAAATTGGCTTGGGCACAATTGCCCTATTTGTAAGAAATCAGTTAAGTAGTTGTGAAACAATCAAAGTTTTCTGGTTTATAACCAAATATTATAGTTACATACTTACATGTTTATTCATGTAACTTAAAACAAGATGATATGTATGTAAATGTGCTTTCTCTTTGCTTAATATAAGACCGTGTATAAGGCATTAATACGTATTCCTATCCAATATACAAATATCCTAATCTTATATTCCTGTATCAAGTTTTAACCGAAAATTCGTTTCTTTATCCTCAAAGAAAAGAAAAAAATGCTATACTGTACGATTTGTTTAGTACACAGAGAACAAGGTATTTTCCATTTTTTAGATACTAGCATTGCTATGGATTTTTTTTTGGAAAAAAAGTTTGTTTCCAGTTTTTGGAGAAAAAAATAATTTGTTTTTGACCTTGAGAAAAAAAAATGTTGGTTTCACCCTCAGCTGCCACTATATGTAATGCTAAAATTGAAAGAAAAAATTGTTTTCAACTTGTCGCCAAAAAAATAGATTTTGTCCAGAAAAAAAGTCCAAAATCAAATTAAAAATGAGGTTCAGAATCTCGGAAATAATCAGAAAGATACAAATCATGTAAGTGCCGGCATTAACTTTTACGTTACATTTGAGGTCCGGAATTACATGGTGGTTGTCACATTTATAAACTGCTTTGAAGCATCACCCGGTCAATTAACAGTACAGCTAATAAAAGAGGGACAGCTGAAACATTACATTGCCCCCTTCTTTAAAAACACGATGATTAACAAGTGACAAATTGAATAAAAAAATAAACATGATATATGTACATATGTAAAATTTAATAATATCGAACTGTTCATTAAATAATCTTAAAGACAACACAACAATGTATTGGAATGTCTTTACAAGTCACTTTAAGTTTATTTGTATACAATTCATCTCCTTCCATCTTGTAGCTGGTTCAATAATTGGCATTAAAATCTGTCATACATATGGTATTTACCACATAAATCCTTATGTACGGTACATAGTTTTAAGTTGTACACCGTACACAAAACCTTAATTTTAATACTCGTTTATTACCTAAAAAGTTTCAAGGAATGAGTAATCACATGTAGGTTTATGATTGGTAACTTTTACTTTTGCCCTGTATTAGGTTTTGTTTAGATAAAACATGTTAATGTCTCAACAACTGTATCAAAACTGAAAATTAGTGTTGACATTCACAACAAGTTACACATAAACAGGTTAATTGTTCTTATAAGAATATCAAAGTTGTTTTATGAATAGGAAAAATCGATGCGAAAATTATTGAGCAGGAATTTCAAATGTTGAGAAATGTGCATTGAATATTGATAAAGCAAATGAAAATTTCGTTACCATGTAAGTTCAAAATCGATCATGCCCGCTTGGTTAGTACCTATATCCGCTGTACTGATGATACACGGTGATCACTGGGTCGATACCTCTGCTGGTGGATTATCAGTACCCGAGGGTATCATCAGTTCATTAGTCAGTGCTTCGGTACTGACACGATTTAACAAACTTTACTAAATTGTCCGTTTATAAATTTTAAAATTATTATAAAACTAAGGTTTCAACTCCCTCAGGCAAAGTTGGCGTAAGATGAATTTAGCCATTTATTTTTTAGGTATTTTTATGCCCCACCTACGATAGTAGAGGGGCATTATGTTTTCTGGTCTGTGCGTCCGTTCGTCTGTCTGTCTGTTCGTTCGTCCGTCTGTCCCGCTTCAGGTTAAAGTTTTTGGTCAAGGTAGTTTTTGATGAAGTTGAAGTCCAATCAACTTGAAACTTAGTATACATGTTCCCTTTGATAAGATCATTCTAATTTTAATGCCAAATTAGAGAATTTATTCCAATTTCACGGTCCACTAAACATAGAAAATGATAGTGCGAGTGGGGCATCCGTGTACTGTGGACACATTCTTGTTGATATATAGCTCTTCAACGATTTTCGGAACTTATCCATCGTCGGGTTTCAAATGTTTGGCTTTAAGCGTTCCTGGTAAATCCAGAAAAGCACTTCGGACGCAATAAATTATTAAACGTGTTGTTTTCCATTTTTACATCAATGGGTCGATATCTCTGCTGGTGGACTATCAGTCCCCAAGGGTACCATCAGCTCAGTAGTCAGTGCTTCGGTACTGACATGATTTAACAAACTTTACTTAATTGTCCGTTTATAAATTTTGAAATTATTATAAAACAAAGGTTTCAACTCCCTCAGGCAAAGTTGGCTTTAGATGAAATTGGCCATTTATTCTAGTTCTTCGACGATTTTCGGTACTTATCAATCTTCGGATTTCAAATGTTTGGCTTTGAGCGTTCCTGATGAAGGTAAATCCAGAAAAGCGCTTCGGATGCAATAAATTATTATACGTGTTGTTTTCTATTTTTAAATGTGGTCCGTAAGTTTTGGTGAAACCACTTAATAAACTATTCAATACTATATTCTCATCAGGGGAGTATCCAACTCAATGGAGTCAAGGGCATATTTATCCTATTCATAAAAATGGAGTTAAAGATGGTCCATCTAATTTTAGAGGCATTGTTATTAATAGCTGTGTTGGATAATTATTCACAAAAGTCCTCAAATTACAATTAGATAAATTTCTTTTAAAAAACAATATTATACCCCCACAAACAAATAGGATTTACAAAGAAATAACGTACTGTGGATCGATCACATGTTTATTTTAAGATCCCTTATTAAAAAACATACAAAAACGGGATTAAACCATTGTGGTGACGTCAGCCTATTCATTTACCGTGGATTCTTTTTCTAGAATCAACGCTTCCTAAATCCGTCGCTGAAATGGACTCACCAGATTATATTCTATTGTTTCCTTTGTGTTCCTAATATCATTAAGTTTGAATTGACTAATTTCCTGATTTCTGTTCACTAATGCAATTATTTTTAAAAACTTACCTTTAATTGTAGTAATTTCTATATGCCTTCACTTGGAATCGAACCCGTCCATAAGTTTTGTAACTTGTTACTGACATTAACATATCGACGAAACCTCTGGGCTACCAATCGGTTACGATTTAAAAGTCTATTTTATATATATATAAATGAATATATGATATACATCGGTACAACGGACACACATGGCTTGTACCTTAATATATATATAATAGGTAATCGTATAGTATGAGTTGATAGCCACGAGGTTTCGTAGTTAAGATAAATGATTTAAAGTTAAGGACTTGTCTGTTTAGGTTCGAATCACTGAATTCTTTTTGTTGTGCCAAATTAGTCTAGATTTCCAGTTTTTGTTCTTGTTATTGTGGATATTTTGTGTAAAAAAACGATTTTGGTCGTTTATTATCGGATAATGGTAAGCTATTCCATATGTTTCAAAGAAAACAAAAATTGATTGCATAATAATGGTCCATTTTTCTTTTATAAATTAATATTATATGATTTCATCTGTTTTACTACATAATTTTACAAATTTTAATTCGCAAATTCCTATGCTAGAAAATCGTGATATGTCTTGAATTAGGCTTATTGCTAGAAATTCCGGAAACATACTTATTATCATATATAATGTTTTTGTCGGGTTGTTGTCCCTTAACACATTCTTCATTTCTATTAAGATCAATTCAAATAGAAATAAGTTCGAATATGTCTTATTTTGTAAAAACAGATAACATTCGGATGCCTGATGATATAATGATCTTTAAGGGCAGACGTGTTGTGTTATAATATATTTGTATTTTTTTTAAATATTTAATTGTGATATCTAATTTATTGTAATGGATCGTTTGACACAATATCATGGTTAATTAAACTCACTTACAATTCTTCTAATTAAGAATAGACTTTAATTTTCAAAAGACATTATCACAATAGTTTAAGTGATAGATACAATGGATAAGCGTTGATTCATGAAAAACAAACCATTCGCCCTGCGGGCTCATGGTTTCTTTTTCAAGAATCAACGCTTATCCATTGTATCTATATCACGTAAACCTTTGTATGGAAAGCCACAGTGAATCCCCCGATTATTATTATTTTTTGTCTTATAAATACATGGATACAAATAAATCTTCAGCTTTGACAATCCCGCCGATTATTATAAATTCTACAATCTTCGGCTTTTCAAAATCTTCGGCTCTTCAAAATCTACGGCTTTTTCAAAATCTTCGGCTTTTCAAAATCCACGGTTGTATTTTTAGCATCTGGTGCATTTACAGAGGCAAAATCTGAACTTTACAAAAATGGGTTACAGGCCTTTTTTAAACTTAAGACATTCATTTAATGACTCACTTTAAAAAAAAAATCAACATTCATTCATATATTTGACCACACAATTCAGCCAATTTTACTGTATGGTTCCGAAATATGGAGTGCTGGCAGTCCCTTGAAACTCAAGGATTCATCTTCTTTTTATAAACTATGTAATGATTTTATACTTGAAAAATTGAATGTAAAAAGTTGTAAATATATACTTGGTGTGAACAGAAAGAGCACAAAGAATGCTGTAATGGCAGAAGTGGTACATTTACCAATGCAATTGTCTATTCAATTAAGAATCCTTAGATATTGGATAACTTTAAAAAAAATCTGAAGATATTTTACTAAAAGATGCGCTGGCACTATCTAAAAGCCTACATGAAAAAGGTTGAACACTTCATGTAATAGTTATATTATTTACGTTTTGGAGCTTCTGGATCTCACTCCAAACAGTTTACTACATAAGTGTAAATATTGTATATAAAAGAATGGAAAGTTAACATTTTTAATGATGTAAGAGAAGCGGGACGAAAGATACCAAAGGGACAGTCAAACTCATAAATCTAAAACAAACTGACAACCCCATGGCTAAAAATGAAAAAGACTAACAAGCAACAGCACACACGACACAACATAGAAAAATAAAGAATAAACAACACGAACCCCACCAAAAAACTAGGGGTGATCTCAGGTGCTCCGGAAGGGTAAGCAGATTCTGCTCCACATGCGGCACCCGTCGTGTTGCTTATGTGATAACAAATCCGGTAAAAAGTCTAATTCGGTAGGTCACATTCATGAAAGGGAAGGGGATTATAGTTACGACGTAAGGAACATATCCGATATCATTTGTGAAACGGTTATTCAATAACGGTCAACCAACTCTTGATGGCGTCCCTAAAATTTACGAAGGGATGAATTCAACTTCACCATTTGGAACTCTTGGTTGAACAGCTTCCTTGTGAGCAGCAACCCTCTATCAAGAAAATCATGATAGGAAATGCAAGCACGGGAATATCGTATCAATTGGGAGATATATACTCCGTATGCAGGTGCTGCTGGAATGTTGCTACTTAGAAATGGAAAGTTCACAATTGGAAAGCTGAAATTATCTCTTTTGTCGTAAAGTTTTGTTTTCAACCGACCCTCATTGTCAATTTCTAGATGTAAGTCGAGATATGAGGCCGACTTAACTGTACATGTAGTAGCTCGATTGGATAGATGCGTTCCACATAGTCACCAAATTTTGAATTATTTAGTGAAAGAACATCATCTATATAGCGAAAAGTAGAGTTAAAGGATATAGCTAACTTCTTATCTTTCTTCCTAAGAAGTTCCTGCATGAAGTCAGCCTCGACTCAACTGTACATGTAGTATCCTTTATCTCTAGCTCGATTGGATAGATGCGTTCCACATAGTCACCAAATTTTGAATTATTTAGTGAAAGAACATCATCTATATAGCGAAAAGTAGAGTTACAGGATATAGCTAACTTCTTATCTTTCTTCCTAAGAAGTTCCTGCATGAAGTCAGCCTCATAAGTAATAAAGAAACAAGTCGGCAAGTAGAAGGGCACAGTTTGTTCCCATTGGAATGCCGACAGTCTGTTGAAAAACACGTCCTCCGAACGTAACAAAAATGTTGTCAATCAAGAAATCAAGCATCTTGATAATATCAGTTTCAGAGAATTTTTGTTCGAATCAGAGTGATCCTTTACAAAGTAGGATTTACCCCTCCCTAAGACAAGATACTTGTATCTACGTTGGCCATTCTTTTTTACGAAGCAAAGCAATACCAATTAAACTCTTTCAATTTGTCTTTTAGTTTGGAATGTGGAATACTAGTGTACAGAGTAGAAAAGTCAAATGTTTTAATACTGTTACAAGATGAAAGAAAGTTAGATTGTATGTACTCTAAAAGATCTTTGGAATTTTTAAGTATCCACATCTGATTCACGCCCCCTCTAGAATAGGCAGTTTCACAATAACTTTGAAGCCCGGCTTTGATTGCTGATAAAATAGATGTTAATAATTTAGAAAGAGGTTTCGTGGAGCACTTGGAAGACCCAGCAATATAGCGTTGTTTGAAAGGACACTTATGTAGTTTAGGTATCTAATACAGTGAGGGTATATGTTGAGTTTCCAAGTGAATTGTCAATACCTAATTCGTTTATCAAACAGTTAATGTAATGAGTTTTACATACAAAAACGATGTTGTTTGGGGCTTTATCTGCGGGGACAACAACATATTTGTCATGGAGGTAGGATAAGTGTTTTGTAACATTTGGGGCTTTAAAGATTGACGTAGCATGGGCATTGATAGACCCATTCAGTTTCTTAATTCTGATTTGTATCAACGACCTCACTGCCTTAATCCATTCGGAAAGAGTGTCTACGTCTTCCTTCTCGCGCGTAGCCCATTGCCTGTCATAATCCTCAACTGAATCCATCAAAATCCTCAACTGAAAACATCAAAGAAGTGTTAATAACCAAAAAAAAATAAACTTCGTACATTTCGTTTATTCAAAACAAATTCCAATTTTGAACCCTATTTAAACCTGCTAAAATCTAAACAAAAGCAGGCATTAAAAAACTAAGAATTTGGAATCATCAACTTGCAATTGAAACAGGGAGACACAAAAACACCCCATCTCATGAGCGTATTTGTGAGGAGGAGGTGGAAGATGAGATCCACTTTCTCCTACGATGCAAAAAATTAGAAACATAGAATAACATTTTTTAAAGAACTTTGTATTTCTTATCGTAATCTAAAGAAATGTATCAATGCAATTATGTTTATATGGCTAATGGGTTGTGAGAATCTAGAAGTTCTGAAACACCTATGTAATTTAATAATCAGTCTCTGGACTGAGAGGGATAATTTAATAAAAAAAAAATGTAAATGATGCTAATTTACTGACTCAGTTAATCATTTATAGACCAAATTTAAGTTTTATGGCACTAAAGGTATCCATAAACAGTTGAATAACATTTTTATATGTTGAATAAATATAAATATCTGCGGTTTTAATTTTGCTTTTGTGTTTTTTTTTCTCTAATTTATATTTTGTCATTATATATCATTAAGAACTAATATTAATCATTGTAATAAATTGTTTTTAATTATACTGCTCTCTTAGGGCGTCCTTGATTGACAATACAAATATTGTATTGTATTGTATATATACAACTCGTCTAAACATCAGTCCAACAATGTTAGATCTGTAAATTTGCTTCTCGCAAATTTTTTTTTTATTCTTCCCCCGCTGGAATTCGAACCAATGCTACTGAGATATCGTCACACCAAATCGCCTGCACTGTATCCGACGCGCTAGACCACGCGACCACCTTTGCTTCGCAATAATAAAGCTTTCGGTGGCCGGGTGGTCCCTTTCCTTGTCAGTTTTAATCTAGCATCGGTTTGCTTTACATGAAGAGTATTTTGAAGCTGTTAATACTACTGACCGTGTGACCTGGATACTTCTTTTTTGATGATCTTAAGTTACTGTTTCATTGACTTATACCTAGTTTTCAATTCATTTCTTTTTATTTCATTATTGATGTATTGATTAACGCAAATAATGAAATAAAGATCACATATTAGTTCATTTGTATTCAAACGAGTTAATTTCAGAAATAATTGTTTGAAGGTATACTTTATTGAAGTTTCAACATGGGTAGGCATTATATTCGTGATTATATATGCCCGAGCGAAAGTGAGGGATAAAATAACACGAATATAATGCCTATCCATGTTAGAAGTACAATAAAAGAGGGACGAAAAATACCAGAGGTACAGTCAAACTCATAAATCGACAATAAACTGACAACGCCTTGGCTAAAAATGACAGAAGACAAACAATAGAACACATGACACATCATAGAAAACTAAGAAATAAGCAAAACGAACCCCACCAAAAACTAGGGGTGATCTCAGGTGCTCCGGAAGGGTACGCAGATCCTGTTCCACATGTGGTACCCGTCGTGTTGCTTATGTTATACATAGAGTATAGCTTGCATCAATTATTTTGATTCTGAATAAGACAATTAAGGTAATTTCCATGTCCGATAAGTATAACATGTTAAATTGTAAAAACGTTTGTGTAGGATCTTTCATTTACCTCCCTTTTTTGTTTTTAAAAAGCAAACGACTGGCACTGGGATTTTTCACAGGGAGGAGTTTGAACAACCAGCATGAACGGTTTTCGTATCTAGGTCAAATATGTCAATTTCGGAATGCAACACATTACATTATTAGTAAATGAATTAGTAACATCATGTGCACCATTTAAGAGTCTAAAAGTGTTTTAAAGTTAAGGAAATATATTATGTGCATGATAATTTGATAAAGTTCATTATTCTGAAAAAGTCAATATAAGCATGTGCAAATAAATTTTATTGAATTTAGAGCATGGGTTTGTTCACAAAGCGAAAGAAGCACGTCATATTAGAATGATATATACTTTTAATAAACGTTTGATTTTTTTTAAATCCCTCACCTAGTCAGGTTTTACTTCCAATTGTAAACAGGATTAATCTATTTTGTTGAAAGGGAAGAAAACAGAAAAAGTTCCTTCAACTTTATTTTTTACATGTTCAGAATATTTCTTTGTAGCTATTGAAACAATTGAGTTTTGCTATTAAAAAATGGCGTTGTTTATCAAACAGTTGATGCGTTTTCAAACAACAGCAATTACCGTTACTTTTTTTATAATATTTTTAAGACTATAAAAAAAAATCTCATGAAAGATATAAGACGTAAAATTTTGTACAACATACACGCGTTTTGTCCTTGTAAAAAGCTCCATCAGTGACACTCAAATGAAAAAAGTGAAGAGGGCTAAATAAGGTATAGATCTGAAAAGGGTTGAGGATCAACAATTTAAAAAATAAGTTTAGCCAAATACACATCAAATAAATCTATACCTTGCGTATGTATGTATACAATATTTTCACCGGAACGTCCAGTTAAAGAAAAACAAAATTAATATTCTACAAATCAAAAACTTAAAAATAAATACAGCAAATATAAGTTTCTGTAAAGTATTTCAAATATATGTGTTCATGTTTCTGTTCTCACACTGTCATTCTTCAACGGTTTTAAATCCCTGCGAGGCATTAGAAAAGTCGACATGTTGAAAAAGTCGATGAATATTCTGTACTTGTCACTGAAAAAAAACAGTAAATAAAGTTGTAAAATCTAAATTGAGTGTCAATTTAAAAAATATATTTAATTTAGACAGAATCAGTATGGAAGTATAAAAAGGACCATCGGAAACCTATAAATGAACTTAGATTAAAAACTGACATACAAGACTAACAAGGTGCTGAAATACAAGCTAATATTTATACGAAGATTGACAACATTTGTATTATATTTGGTTTATTCTAGTATTTTGCCTCTAGCGTCACTGAAGAGACACAAATTGACGAAATGTGTGAATTGAAGAGTCATTATCTGTCAAATTAATGTTCACCAATTTGAATAAAAATTTCATATTTGATTGAAAACATACTAAATAGATATAAGAAGATATGGTATGAGTGCCAATGAGACAACTCTGAAACTCCATCCAGGTCACAATTAAAATAAAAATGGGGAATGTGTCAAAGAGACCAAAGAGCAGAAGGCCACCAATGGGTCTTCAACACAGCGTGAAGAATTTGTATTTTTGTAAGCTGAAGTATACTTTTTTTATGGCTAACATACTAATGCCATATATATTGTTGACATTGTAATACGTAATGCTTTCATTTGTTTCTTTTATGTTTTGTAATATATTTGACATCAACTATTGAAAATGTACACTGTTTCGCTATTGTAAATTTTGATTATGTTGAAGGCATCCCTGAGTTTATATGTAATATTTATCAAGTACCTGACTGTTGATTGTAAATATTGATAACCTGACGACCCTCCAGTTCCGGCTTTGCTTCCTATCATTCGATGCACCATTAACACGTGGTTATCTTTCAAATATAATTATGACATCATGCAATATATATTGTTTAGAATGTCACGTGGTTGTTTTTTTAAATATAATTATGACAACATGTAATACATATTGTTCAGAATAATAAACATTTTTAAGATATTATTTATATTGACAATATTTAATAAGTGTTAAAATAAAAGTGTTAATAAATTTATAACTTTGAACGAATGAGATGCATGTTCTAGACAATTTGTTAATATGGGTCCTTTTTCCGTTTCTTTTAGGGATTTCCTTAATCAAAGACCATTGCAAATAGTCTTTACATACCTCTTGAAAATGTTAATTAAATATAAACACGCGAAATGCGGTGAGAAATGTATTTTATTTTTTACATTTAATTGGAAATATAAATAATTTTCGGTAAAACAAATCTTCCATTGAACTGATGATTTATCGTTTATGGGTTGTTTTTTTTTATTCCTATTGCTAATCAACATTGACCCAAATGATCGTAACAGCTTACTAGCTTCGAACAATCTGTAGTATTAGGTAAAACTTAAAACCAACAAAAATAGTTTTTTTAAACTTGACGGTAGAGAGTGGAAAAGTGAGCCTACACAGCCAATATTGTCACTTCTAGTTACAGTAACAATATTAAGATGAAAAGGTACGTAGTTGATTCCTATGTGATTTTTTAGAAGCTTTGAATTTATAGATCAGCCCAGATAAAGATGCATTACTAAAAGGTCTTCAACGGTATGGTTTGAGAACGAACTTATGACATATAGATATAAATACTGACATGGGTTACATCATATATCATTGCAACTTTGTGACGACCGCATAAACACTAGAAAAACAACTATAAATATAAAGCTCTATAAAAGATCTGAAAGCATTACTTTTTTATGTTTCGCTTGCTATACACTGATTAGTGAATATGTATGATTGGAATTGTATAAGCGATGATGCATGCATGGCAAGATGCACCTGTTCTTAAAACGATGTGAGCTTGTGAATCTTAGGTTTTCCCTTGTGGGTCATGTCCGTTTATAACTATGATTTGTATAGTTTATTTATTAACTTAATTGCGTCTTTTTTTTTTTTTGGCAGGAACTTGAAACATTCTCCCTGTTTTCGGTTTGTTCCCTCTACAATGCCAATGCCTTGATTAACTCTCGTTCGATTTTAAGCACAGTTCGTATTCATATTAATCAATTTGAATAATGTTTTACTGTATTTTTAAAAGACGTTAACTCACATCTCCACTTCATGATCAAACCATCTACATCTGTAATAAGGCTCAGAACTTTGTACGGCAGACAATAACCAGGTTCATCTCTCAACAGAGAAATCCGTAAGGCACCCTTAAAGGCTTTATGACTCAATCGTCTTATTCCGTCCTCACGATCACCTGCAAACAATATAAAGTGTCTGATTGATTCAACTAGAGAGAAATTTAGTCAAAATCAACACTGAAATTCACAAATCGGTAAACAGTTGCAGAAATTATCTCTGTTTAAATGTTACCACTGATGACAAATAAATAGTTTTTGTGAAAGGATTTACAAAACGCGAGTCGAAAGGAAAACATAAATTCATGAATATCGATGTCATTTGTCTAATAGATGTTTTTTTTTTATTCATATACCTTTATCAAATGCATATAACACAAGATACCCATATTGCATATATTTTATTCCGACTTCACCTATCCCACTGAAATGTGTTATGTCGTTAATGGACAGGTTATCTAAATGTTATCTAGACACGTCTAACTTTGTTGTCAGAATCATTTGTTCGGGCCTTCTCAGCTCGTCAACCATAAACCATATCTTTTTCTGACAAAGACAATGGTCACCCCACAAAGAATGATATATAATGATTTTGTTTCCCTAAAAATTAATAGGTTATGGCGATTTATAACTTCATCGACTTCTAAACCTACCAATTGTACATTTTGTCATAATTCACACATGTAAACAACGCTTAACACAGATACTCGAATCTTAAAACATTTTTAAGGTACAGATCAAAGACAAACACAAACCATTTTATAATTATGTCATTTTGAAGACCCTTTAGATCAACTGCGAAAGATTATTAAAAAGGCCGAACGTTTAAATGATACATCTTTATATCTTACTTTCATACTTGTCTTTGTCAACAACTCCTTCAAATGAAGCCTGCAACAATAAAAGAAAAATAACGAAGTATAAGCTAATAAGAAATAGCACTGGTATGTAGCTGAAGGTGAAGCAAAAGATCATACCAAAAAGAGACATTCAAACTTAATGTTGATAAGGATATGGATGGTTGATAATATTTATTTTATTTCACTTATTACTGATTATAATCAACAAAAGTTTCTCAAAGGTTAATTTCGAACTGATTCAGTTGCACTTACCTGGTTTCCACTATGTACAACTGCCTTTTTATAGCGCTGCCAGAAATCAGAATCAATATCGTCCATATCTTCAAGCCATAACTGAAAAATAAGAATTAAATGACAATATAATATGTTTTAATTAATTAAGAACATCAAAACCATGATTTTCGTAGCTCTACAGTATTTATTTTTACTTAATCAATATTCAGTTTTCCTGTTGAAAGGTCCCCTCATTCGAAATTCGAAACAAAACTTCTTCAATATATGTCGGTCTTAAATGCACGACATTGTACTTTTCAGAGCAACTGGTGAGAAAAACCATATCACCTGCGTATAACAGAATTATTATGTTGTCTTCATTTACATTCGTACAAACATCAGATGTTTCGACTAATTTCACCAACATCAAAAAAAATATGTAGAAAATGAACACCAAGGGAGATAAAACATTCATGCTTCAATTCACAATTTACTTTCATACCATTCAAAAGACTTATTGTAATTATTGAGGTCAGCTCAAAGTACTTCACCTTCGAAGAAATCATACCATCTTTTAAATTGAAGGTTTGCCATAATTTAAGAAATTTTTGTCACATAATAGTTTAAGAAAAATTTACATCATTTATCATTTTATTGTATTTATTTACAATATTTGATGTTTTATTAATCTTCAATGTGTGAATCCATGACTACACTTGTGTGTCAAATTATTCATAAAGTTGTACTGAAAACAGTTCATGAAATATACCATTTTATATGAAATTCTTAATTGAAGGTATTCTACCAATTCAATGACGTTTTTTCATTGCTCACTTTGGACAAAAACACCTTCTGAGCCTACATTTATGAATAAAGTATCCATGTCATATCCCGATTCCATTAATTTTCAATAACCTTTTAAACTCTTTTTTGGTTTTTATTATTAAACAAATTGTTTTTACTCGCCCATTGAAGAAAAAATAAGTGTCCTACACAGCAGTAGAAAATGTCAATTAATTACAAAAGTTTTATTCATATTATTACACAAAACTAATAACATTAACGCTAACTAACCCGAATAAAAAAGGCTAAAAGATCGCATACAAGACTCATGCATCCATAAAAATCTAGTTAGCCCATTTTGTCAAAAAGAACTCCTTTTTAAACACTATTAAATTATGAGCTTAAATTCTCTATATATATATATATAGAAATTGTCAGGAAAAAAACACGAAGCACAGTTTGTACGTACGATAAATCCGAAACTTAAAGCTTCTATACTTGTCGGAAAACGTTAATTTTATTCCATAAATAATATTCCTCGTCTATCTAGATAATGAAACGATACAGGTTTATTTGGTGCATATTTCCCCGACTTTGGGCACCTTTTTTATTAATTACTTTAAATTTAGCTGCAAGCGCTGTTTCTGGATTAATCTTATTTTAAAATAAGAAAACGTCCAAGCCTAAACAACTTATCGGGACCTTAAAAGAATAGCGAAATGTATATAAAATTAAATATGTCTGAATGCGTCAGTAATTACATTACCATACTTTTTCCTATATTTTTTATCATTATTCATCAACACATAAGACTTAATGTATCCTTTGAGCGTGAAACGCTTTTCTATGTTTACTTTAATCATTAAAAACCAAAACAATTTTAAGCCACTATATCAGTATATGATAAGAATTATTTTAATGAACGCTCTACCCGAATGCAGTTGTATAATTCGATCCATTGGTTTAAAAAAAAAAAGACAAAAAAAAACATATAAGCAACATGAACACAAAATTTTTTCATGTTGAAAACTTCAGAATAAGCTGCATTTATTCAAATGTAAGATAAATCCGGGTAATGTCAATTCTGGAAATAAAAAATATAGTTTGTTCACATGTCAATCTCGTCAAAATACTATTGTATGGAACGTCGTAACTCTCTTATAGTGTAAATATTAAATGTGTTTTGTCGCTTTGCCTTTACGTCCTATCATTTCCTCTTTGTGTTATATGTACGTTCCTTTATTTCCTGACACTGCATCTCTGTGTTATGTCAAATTAATTATTTGTTTGGTCAAACAAGTATGTGATATGGCATTGCTATCCTTTTTGATGTGCAATATGTATTACATTATGTTGTATCTACTGTATGTTCTGTGAATACCACCTTTAAGTTGTTTCACATTTGAACGTAACGTAGAGGAAATGTGAAAGAATGTAAAAATGGTTGATCATAACGTTTAGAGGTATTCACAGAATATGCAGTGTATACAACATAATGTAATGCATATTGCATGCAAAGAATAGCAATGATATATCATATAATTGTTTGACCAAGCAAACAATTAATTTGACATTATACAGAGATGAAGTGTCAGGACATAAATGAACGTACACATACCATACGGAAGAAATGACAGGATGACCCAACACATTAAATATTAACACTATAAGACAATTACGGTGTTCCATACTATTGCACTTGATAAAAGTCCTTCGCCGATTTTTTTTAAACTTTATCTTTATATAAACATTGTTAACGGAAACATTGAAAATGACATAATAGTTTAATTCACGTGGTTTCGATTTCTGTAATACATATGGTGTTTGTTCTTCTTTTTAATGCCTTGAAGATCTTTCTTTTTTTATTTGTCAAATCAAAATTGTAATCTCAAAACTTTAATCCAGGAACAAACCAGTTTCTGACGCACAAAATTTAAATGGGGACCTGTCATTTACCGTGAATTTATCCGGTTAAATATTGATATAAATTTGCAACACAGATTGGTCTAAGTAAACAGTTTTATATAATTAAATTATGACAAAGTGAATGTGAATGGGGTTATCAGTACAGTATTGACATGGGAAAAAACGGTTAATCTTACAAGTGCGCAGTAAAAATTCTGTATACTGACAATTATCCCTGGGATCTGAAATACAGGGTTTACTTTTGTTTATCAAAATGCTTTAACATTATAGATATATTTTAACATTTTGATTTCTTTGATTTTAGACGAATTTGCCTTAACATGTGTATTTTATAAAAACATTTGAACTCTTGTTTTTGATTCGAGCTTCACACGGGAATCTTTTGTAGACGAAACGAGCGCCTGGCGTAAATACAAAATGTAATCTTGATATAGTTAACCGTTACAACTTGCATATAAAATGACAATATGCAGTTTAAAAGATATTATTTATTCCATATGAAGTACTAATAAATATTGCCCTACCTGAACAACGCTTAACAACGTTTTGTCTTTTGTTGATTCTCTCAGTTTATCTTTTGAACTCTCTGCATCCAGCATGTCAATATAGGTTTTGTTGGCATATTTTTTTCTGTCTTCCTTATAAATACAACATGAAATATTAAATTAGTATTTGCCACAGTGCTCTTTGTATGAATTAAAAACTGCTGGTCATTTTGCTACTTGATTTAAAGTTCGCTCTTCAACTTCGTACTTTATTTGGCCTTTTTAACTCTTTTGGATTCGAGCGTCACTGATGAGACTTTTGTAGATGAAACGTGCGTCTGGCGTATATGCTAAATTTAGTCCTGGTATCTATGATGAGTTTATTTCTAATTGGTTAGATATTGCAAAAAGGCAATTACTTCTTTTAGGAATTGTCTAACAGGTATGTTTAAAAGTCAATGGGTAAATCTTGACTTTCGGACAGCAATGTCCGGTCAGAATTTCTCTTTCAATAATGGATTACAAGATAATATACAGGCACACCTAATATTTTATAACTCTGTTCTGTTAGAGGCCTTGACGGTCGTGTTGCTTGCCATTCAGGATCATTCGAATTTTGTTAAGTTTAAATACACAAAGAATAAATGTGGTTTGGTTCATTTACTTACTTAGTGAAGAGGATTTTTTTTAAGTTAAAGAACGACAATGAACGACAAGTGCAAGCAAATGCTAAATCTGAGATATTTGACCCAGGTCGCGTAACAGAACAAAACAAACGATTTTTAGCTGTTTAACTATTAACATAAATATAAATAATGTGTCGATGTCAGATTTATATGTTTGCAACTGCAAATTTGAAATTAAATCTGGTTTATTATAGTCAATTAACAAATCAACTCATATCCTATAGTACACATACATCTCGAATTCCAAATTTATTTTCAAGCAGCCTAAATTGCAAGCTCTGAAACCCAGATGCTGATCCAAGGTGATGTCTAAAAATAATAATGGATAGTGAATAAATGAAACATTATACAATTTGTAAATTAGATCATATAAGTCTATGAGTAATTCGATGTCTTTCTCGTTTCTTTCTTTTTCTTTTTTTACGTAAAAGAACTTACACATGTTCAAAAAATCTCTTTCTCGTTTCTTTCTTTTTCTTTTTGACTTTAAAGAACTTATACATATTCAAAAGATTTTTAATTTTCTTATCGATAAATGTACAATGTTGGGCCTCAAATCTGAAATATTTCTTTATGTTGCTTTTTTATAACTTTAAAGAACCTGCACACAAAGAAAGGATATCTTACTTTCTAGTCGAAAAGGGTATCATTTTGGCGCTCAACTTATAAGTTCTTTTGTCGCACTTTAGTGTTTCTGTTGTTTCGTTATTTTCCTCTCATAGGTGATGTGTTTTCCTTGGTTTTAGTTCGTAATACGGATTTGTATTCTCTCATTCGATTTATGACTTTCGAACAGCAGTATACTACTGTTGTCTTCAATTTTCAAATTAAGTGAAATCTTATTCATGGAAATGATGGCTTTACAATTTATCTGAACAATATGTCGTACATATAGTGGAAAGTAATATAGCGCTCGCGCAAAAGGTAAATAATGAATAATAAAATTATGTGGTCGCTTGACTCGTTTGCTGTATATAATTTCAACCAGACTGCCTACTACCAGTATTTTGTTCTTTAAATGTTGCCCTTCTCCATTATGGAACAATTTTTACATGACAATCTGTCTTCAAGCTTGAATTTTTTCATAGCCTTAATCAGATGTATCAAAAAACACACACATTAACTATGCCTCTCACTATTTCACTTTTGACGGATATTGTGTACTTTAACAGGCTGCGTAAATTAGCGATATTCTGTCTGTTTAAGACATTGGTAAGTTAACTTGAATTGCATCTCTATCTACTTGTATTAAAACCACCTGGTTATATAAACATAGAGTTAACATCTTTATATACCATTTATATCAATTATGTCAGTAATCAAAGCCGGGCTTTAGGGTTACTGTGAAAGAACATACTTAAGGGGTGGTTTCAATCAGATTTATTACTTAAAATTCCAATTATCTGCAAGTGTACATACAGTCTAAATATCTTACTTCTTGCAACAGTACTAAAACAAATTACAATAAAATGTTCGACCTTTTACTATTGTAAACCCCATTCTATACCTAGATTTGATGATAAATTATAACATATAGCGTATTTAAGGAAGGGACAAATCATCCCAGTAAACAAAATTACCCAAAGAAACAATTATCTTAAAGTGACATCATCAAGATACTTGATTCTTTTATTAACAACATATTTAGAAATGTTAGGAGGACGTGGGGTTTTTTTCATCAAATAATCGGCATGTAAATGGGAACTAACTGAGGTTCCCTTCTTGAATACTTGTTCGATCATTCATAACGAAATTTCTAATGAAGAATGAATACAAATATTTTCCTTTCAAAAATTATGTCATGGTTTTTGGTGATTATGGCAATCACATTGGACTTGAAATAAGGATAAAATAAAAACAGTTGAGTGTGCCTAATGTCTTGTCTTTTATCACATTGTTTCAAGAAATTGACAATGCTGGTGAGGATGTAAAAAAAAACTTAACGACAAAAGGGATGATTTTTTATCTTTCCAATTATGTCATTTTTTACATTTCTACACAGCAGCAATCCAGGATATGAATTGTTAAAAATCTCACAGTTGTTACAATAATCGGAAGCTTGCGATTTATATCATGGTTTTCCCATATAGTTGCTCCTTACAAGGTATTCAAGTGGTAAATTTAAATTAATTTTTTGAAACTTTACGCATTATCTCGTTCTCTCTTCCTCAATTGAAACATCACTGACTGAGAGTTGTGTATTGGTGCCATATGCGGAGTAGTATCTGCTTACCTTATACGATTACAAAAGTTTTTTTGGAGGGTATGTGTTGCTCAGTTTTTTTGTGAGTGTTTTGCGATTTTAACAATATATAGTTTCCTTTTACTTAAAGTTTTAAATGTCCGATTTCTATCCTATGCCTCTTTTATAATGCCAATGACGTGTACGACCTGAATTCTTTGTCTTTTGAATGCACTTGTGGACACTTCTGTTTGTACTGCATGTATACATTATTTATAAATATAGAATCTAAGACACAGTTACAACACTTTTTATCCTCTTGTCAGTTCTTAAAGGGACAGTAGCTACGAGTAATGAAAATATAATATGCTTTTGTTTGGTTGAATCATTCATCTAAGTGAAATTATGAAATAATAATTCGTTTTTAGCAACATTTTGTCAAAATAAGCAAAGACAAATTGATGATGAATTATTCACTTGCAAGTGAATAATTCGACCTCATTGAATTCGTATTCATATGATCTTCAATTAAACCAAAAAGCTAAAGATTGCTTACGCGTGTATTTATCATGGTCAGCCATTACAGAAAAGAATGTCAATATTGAAAGTGAAACAAAAAAATATTTTTATCCAGGTAAAAACGATAATTAACTTAGTTTAACCTATAAGATGAAATCAAACATACCTAGAAAAATCCAATTGGATGAAGTCCCTATTTATTTATATTTATATTTATGTTTATATCGGCGGTAGAAACATTAAAACTAATACGTCGAAAACGAACTGACCATGACGTGCAAAAACGGCGAAAAACGGACAACGACAAAAAAAAAGTATTGGTTTTAGTTGTAAAGTGTCCTACTTTTTGCCTGAGTGACAACTACAATCATGTACCTGAATTCTAAAAAATTCAATGGTGGTATAGTCTCAATTATGAAGAACTGGTCGATCAGTAACTACAAAAAGATAGATGCTTTAATGTATTACGACATTGTAAATACCTCAAACTTAATAGTAAAATTTACAAAACAATATTAAATAAACAAATTTTTAAATAATATTTGAAGCCTAAATGCTGGAATAATCAAATTGATTTTTGTAATTTTGTTTATCCTGTCGAACTCTGCCATTACTTTTGCATGTTAATTACAAAGATACAAATCAGCAGTATGAAAAGCATTTACGAGTATAACAACAAAGTTAATGTCCGAATGGTAAGAACCACTAATTCTGGCTTGATGAAAGAAGTAAATATTCTGCTCAAAGTATATTTAAACACGAAATAGGTAGATGACAGATCCGATAGTGCTTATACACTGCAACCCTTTCCTGTCAAGATGCTAACCAAAGAGGTTATTCTAATAGGTACTTTCTATACAAGGATTTCGAAAATAAGTTTTGGACGAATAGACATAAGGAATGACAGACAAGGCGATTGCAATAAGGTCTACACATAAATCGTAATCTGCGACAAAAGTGACAACCTTCCATATGAGAACAATTCTTTCCAATCTCTGAGTAATTGTCAACATTTGCTTCTCATCACGTCCCTGAAACATAGATAAGACAATTTTATTTTCCAAACATATTTAATTTATTTTAATTTGTTTTTGCTTGTGTTTAAACCGATTCCTTTTGATTATGGACACTTTTTTTCAACATCAACTGCAAATCAAACTTACAAGTATTTTGATTTACCATAATTTACTATATTAATTTCACTTTAATAAAATTATTCAACAGAATATTTATTTTTTGAAAATGTATATACTTACTGGCTTACTGTCAAAGATTTCTATAATAGATTCCAAATCAAATAGCATCTGCTTGAACCATAACTCAAACGCTTGTAATAAACAATAATAGCAGATAACCATTGAAATGTTTAACAACTTGATATATTAATAAATAGATATAAGAAGATGTGGTATGAGTGCTAATGAAAACTCTCTTTTCAAGTCCCAATTTGTAAAGGTAAACCATTATAGGTCAAAGTACGACCTTCAACACGGAGCCTTTGCTCACATCGAATAGCTAGCTATAAAGGGTTCCCAACATTACTAGCGTAAAACTATTGAAACAGAAACACCAACAGTCTAATCAATATAAAAAAGTGAATTACATCCACGAACGACATCTTCCTGACAGGTGCACACAAGTGCAGCGGGTTTAAACGATTTAACATGCGGCAACATTCATCCTAACCTGAAATATAAGCGTAACAACGCAACATAAAAAGACACGTATGACATATAACATATTGAGGTTTGTTGAAATTATAATATTTAGCTCTTACTTAACTGAACGAGATTGGGTGTAGGACTTTGCACCTCCTAGATCAGAACATGATTTTTATAGCTGATGAACTATTTGTTAAAATTGATATTTGTTACAATATCTGAACTTGTAAGGTTATATCATTATAAATTCTGCTTCTTAAAGTACCAGGTTATTAAAAATCTTACAAGAATTGACCCACAGAATAAATTACGAAAAAAACCGCCATTTATAAATGCAAGTTGAAACACCATTCCAGACCGGCTTCATTTTAATAGTCTGGTCCTGGTTAGACAATACATAAAATAACACCATTAAAAAACTTAATCCCATTATGATATTTTTGTCCGTGTTTATAAATAAATAAAATCTTTTTTTTTTTTTTTTTTTTGAAATATTTCTTATGATTAACGTCATAAAACATACGCAACATTTTGAGACGTTGATCAATTCGTGTGACGCGCAGTTGATATTTCGCTTGTGGTGTCCTGATGTGCTTTCGTAAATTTATGAGGGGTGTTTGTTGTTTTTCTGCGGTTTACATGTTGTAAATAAAGGCAACAGTAGTATACCGCTGTTCGAAATTCATAAATCGATAGAGAAAAAAAAATCCGAGTTACAAATTAAAATCGAGGGAAACGCATCAAATATAAGAGAACTACGACACAACGGGAACACAACATTAAAATGTAACACACACAGAAACGAAATATAATATAACAATGGCCATTTCCCTGACTTGGTACAGGGCATTTTAAGATAAAATTGGTGGGTTGACCCTGGTTTTATGGCATGCCAAACCTCCCCCTTTAATGGCAATGTTAACTATAACACAATTTTATTATCCATTATTGTATTTTCTGTGTAAGTGTTTCTGCGTTTGTTTGTACTGTATTCATGCTACGTAGTGTTGTCATTTTAGCGGTACGTTAAACATTGCAATATGAACGGGAATTTGGGTTAACCATAAAACCAGGCTTAACCCACCATTTTGTTTTAAAATGTCTCTACAGAATCAGGAATATCGCAGTTGTTATCTTCATCACGTTTCTATGTATGTTTAATTTTGTTGTAGTGCAGTCTTTTTATTATTCCGTAATTTTCCTTGTATGAGTTTTCCTCGGTTTTAGTTTGCTATCCGGATTTTACTTTGCTTAATCGAATTATGACTATTGAACAGCAGTATACTATTTTTGCATTTAATTTTTACACAAAAACGTTTTGAAATACTAGTAGAAGGTATAAAAATTAGGATCATAAAGTTCATAAAGCTAGGATCATAAAGTTCGTCCTCTTTTACATTGTAAACCATTACCAAATTCGCCGATTTATACCATTTGGAAAAATGATTGTTTACCTACATATATAATTCGTAACTTAGATTCTCCATTCTACTACTACGTACAATAACGGGAGATAATAAACTAGCTCAAATATTTTACCTTAGTTTTACATGCATTATGTCGCGTTACAGGTAATTGGCGAAACGTTGTTTCGGAAGGTATTCTGTGCAAGGGGCACACAAAGACGGTTAATAAATTAAAATAAGGATTTTGGGATAAATGTTGCAGAAATTCATAGGAAACACTAATAAAGAACAGTCGTGGCATGTGATAAGTTAACTTAGGTACGTAAATAAATGTATTGTTTAACATTGCCTTATCATTTGTTAACCATTATATTGTATATCAAAATAAATATATCAAACAAATATATCAAACAAATAATTTTAAAAATTGCTCGCATAAACAAACGGACCTAATCGATGCGGGTTTTTTTTCAAAAGCAGAATAATAACTTCCTCTATTGATTATGGTTTGTAATGCAATTACGCAATTTTGATTATTTCATATTAAAACCGGAAAAATAAACTTAACCCATAATACAACATTGAACAATGAAGATTATAAAACAATATTGACATGAATATCAATTACATTGTCATGTTGATAAATTTTCTGATGTCAAAACTTTAATTTTTTCGAAAAACTAAGGGTTTTCTTATCCCAGGAATAGATTACCTTAGTCGTACTTTGCATAACTTTTTTGAATTTTTGGCACTCAATACTCTTCAACTTTGTACTTGTTTTGCTTTACAAATGTTTTGATCTAAGCGTCACTGATGAGCCTTAAGAAGACGAAACGCGCGTCTGGCGTTTTAAATTATAATCCTGGTACCTTTAATAACTATATTGAAAGATTTAATAGCTTAACTGCTGAAACTTATAATAAAAAGCTTTTTATCGGAGATAATCTAATGAACATACAAAAAAAAACATAGCAGCCAATGCAGAACAGTTAATTCCGTTGGAAAAAAGAAGTTTTTGTTATTATGTTACGGATACAAGTTAAATGTTATTAGAATATATATTGCTGCTTGATATAAAAAGAAATATTTCTGTTTAAAATGTATAGAATTTCAGAAGTAGGTGTTCAAGTGATATGCATACGGCAATTGGAAATTATTATCATTACGGGACTTCATTGGACACACATTACAAAATCTTAGAAGTTCATTCTCATCAATATGAATTTCTAATTGGTTGAAAAAGTTAGGACCATAAACCAACATAAAACTATAACACATGAATTAAATTTCAAGGTTTAGCAAAAGGAATGAAAATATAATTTTGTTTTAGATATGTTTACCAAGTTTTCATTTAAACTGATAATTTATCAGCCAGTAACGTACAATTCGCCTTTGCAGAAACTAGAGGACTATGGGTAATCTCATTGTTCGTACAGCAAAATGAAAATAACTTTAGGTCATTGGTTTAATTTCAATTGTTTAACAACGTTTTGGTGTACGCTTTTGAATATATTACCCAGAATGCATTCGACGGCTTGTAGAGGACTTTGATAAGGTATTGACGAGGTTTTGTCAATGAGAAGCAAAATGTATCACTTATTCTTAAACGCATTAGATAGCTTTTCGATGTTCTTTCTATTCTTTCAGGACATAGACGCACAAAAATTAAATTTTTAAATCGACTTTTCACACGTGGCTTCAAGTCTGGAAATCTTTTAAAACATACAGTGAACAGGAACAATTCGAACATTTGTTTCCTGTACGTCTATGATTGATATAATAAGTCATCAGTTATTATGAAAAAGGCGATAAAAACTTGTTATAATCGGCAATGCAGTTTAAAACGTTTGATAAAGTTGTCAATTTGATAACCCGGAAATAAAAAAATTATCAACTTATGATTATATTTTTTTGTTGTTCGTATTTACCAAACCATTAAGAATCTATTTTTTTAAACAAATTATCGCCGGAGATATTTAAAGAGGATTATATAAGATTTGGATTAGCTGACTTGTACCGAAATATAGACGAAGATCGGGGGACCAATAACCTACAGATAATATAACAAAACACTTACATGTTACTATTTATTTTAATGTATTAAATTAAAGTTAATTTACTAAAAGAAATATAGGTAATTCATTTAGTGTAAAAGCAAGAAATTTATGTATTGGTCGTGGCTTGATAAAGACCACATATTCCTGGGTAAATGTGTCATTGTGTTGTTATCAATCCTGATTTCAACATCTGAACAAAACATTTGCAGATATAACATGTATAAATTCGATATTCAAACACATAAAAAATGTGTATCCAAAAGATAGAAATAACTCTAAGTAATTTCATGTTGCTAAATAAATTTTATTTCAAGTTATTGTTTAGGTACTACATGTTATACATCAGTGATATGACTTTTCAAACTAAATGATATATGGTTTGGTTTTTTTGAAAATATATCTATAAATATGTCATTTTATATCTTTATTCACTTCCCGTGTTAGACATGATATTTCAATTATATGATAACTGATTTTTCAAATGCATTATTCAAATATTCGTGATAATTTTCAAGGGCTTTTGTTTTATCATTTACACATACCTTGATGGATGACAATAAAGAGGTGTTCGTCATGGGCCGGATCATTGTTTACCTCGCTCAATCGTCTTACACCTCCTAAAACTTTTTCAAGCTACAATTTAGATAACGAAATATGTAAATACAGCTACAACGAAAATCAGAAGACATAAAAGAATGATATGATGCAGAATACTTTATTCATTTTAGAGAAAAAAAATGCTCATCATGAGCCGGATCTTCGTTTACTTCTCCCAATATTCTTACACCTAAAATTTTTCAAGCTATGAAAATACACCGAAAATCAAAAGACATATAGAATGATATGATGGAGAATATTGCATTAATTTTAGAAAAAAGATGATCATCATTAGCCGGATCTTCTTTACTTCACTCAATATTCTTACACCTCCTAAAACTTTTTCAAGCTAAAATTTAGATTATGAAATATGTCAATACAGCTACAACAAAAATTAGAAAATATATAATGAAATGATGTAATACAGAAAACTTTATTGATTTTAGAAGAAAAAAATGTTTCCTATGGTTGAAGATATTTGAAAATGTGAAAGAATAAACTCATACATTGTAGGTAGCTGTTTAAGACCAGAGAAATTAAACTTATCCACAAATTGAATAAATGGAAGAGACCTGAAATTTGAATACTTGGATACTTTACTCACAAAAAATCTCAACAATTTTACATACATCAATAATATCAAAACTTATGAATAGTTGTTTATTGCTGTAAAAAACGATATTGATATAACATGTATAATAGTGCAAAATTAACTTTTTTGTAAAATTTTGTTTCGAAGGACATGTATAACCAAAATTAATTCTAGAGGGACGGAAAATAACGAAAGGGTATTCAAACAACTTTGTCGATGACAAATTGAAAACGCCAGGGTAAAAAAGAAACGACATATAGACAAGCAACAGTATACAAAATTAAACATTTACACCTTCATCTGTGACTTGGGTTTTTTTCATACAAGCAATTTGACGATTTTTTTTAAAATGTAATTTCTGAATGATTCGATGACACGTTAAAATTTAACACCTCAAATGTGAAGCTTGCATACCAAAAATAAAAATGAGTAGACAATGTTTTATCAAATAATGAATTGAAAGCAAGTTTATTGAAAATCCTGACTAACTGTTTAGCAGTTTGACCAGTTTCTAAACTTGCATGAAAGAATTTCATATAAATATAAATTATCTATGTTTAACTACATTTTTCATTATTGTCTTTATTGTGTGTTTGTAATTCAAATTACTGCAATCATTCAAATCAATGCATTTGTTTAGTTATTTCAAATGACAAATTTCATTACTTTTAACTTTCATATTCTTCAATCAACCAATATAGAAATAATATTAAAAAGCCTTTCAACTCCAAAAAAATCAGTTGCACTACTGTTTAATTTTACAAAAATAATTTTCACTAAAATTCATAATTTATTAATTACAATGTATATAAATTGTAGATTTTTCGGTACGGAATAATAAAAGTATGCATTGTATGCAAGGTATTTTCAAAATTTCATTTCCATTGCTTTGATCTACTAACTAAAACGTTTAATTTTAAGAGTTTTAAGAGGTTTTTTTTCTTCATGAATTTACAAGTATCAACATATATTTATCTTGTGGCACAATAAGCAAGCAAATGAAATAAATAAGCATAATAAGCATTCTATGAACTAACACTTAGAAATCTATTGATTAAGTATAGTAATAACATTTTCATTAATATAGTAATAGGAGTGCAAGAAATATATGAGCATACATATGGTATAGTACAAATAATTTCAAATGCTCATATACATACAAGTTTAAATTTAGTTAATAACCTTAGCCCAGGGGTTCCAGTACAAGTTTTGTTCTTCCACACTTAAGTATTTTGAAGAAACATGTTTCTCTAAAATCAAGTTTTCTTTTATGTAATTTTAAAGACCTTTTATATTAGGTTTTATATCTTGCATCTTACATCTGTAAATAAAGTTCTTCGTCAGTAAGATAACTTTATTTTTAATAAAATTCTGTTTATAATTTTCATAGAGGCCAAAAATGACAATTTTCAAATTAAGTGAAATTTCGATAAGAACCTTATCGAAAAATCTATGAATTTAGATTTTGCCAAATGTCGGCTACAATTTGACAACCCCAAAGTAAATGTTCTATAGTTTCAGGCTCTTCCTTGCAAAATGTACAAAAATACAATTAACAAGCTTCATTTTAAAAAGTAAAGCATTTGTCCCTTAAATATGATGAATAATTCTATATTGAAACCAACATAAACTAGTGTTTTTTTAAACCTTGATAACACACAAGTGTATTTTTTTCCAATTTTCTACATTTTTGTTAAGAAAACCTTCCCATTTTTTTTCTGCTACAAAATCTGTAGGTAAAATTCATTTATTTAAAATAGTATACAAGTCCTTTGAGCCTTTTTCGGACTTGAAGAAAATATTAATAATAAAAGGTATAATAGCCTAATGGTTTTTTTTTCTCTTTCTTTGTTGATTCCAATGTCTTGTAGCCACTTTTTTAATGCTAATATAAGTCCATAAAACTGTAGAAACATGAGTTTGAAAATATTCATAATTTCAAAATTTTCATACATTAATATATTTCCATGTTCATCTAACAAGTCATTTACAGTCCATATCCCATGATGTTCCCAATTTTTATAGTAAACGCTGACATTATCAATTTTAATATTTTCGTTATGCCATATAGATGTCGAAATGACTTCCTCAAAATAAAATGGATGTCTGAGTCTGTTATAAACCTAAAATGAGAATTTGAGTCAAATCGATGCAGATGAATTTGACAGTAAGTGCCCCTGTAAAGGAAAAAAAATAAGGCTTACTTGTAAATAATTTTCATACGACTTTGCCTTTTCAGGTTCAGAAGGTCCACCAGACGCCATTCCACCAGCAATCGTTTGTGATACTTCTTCTGTGCCTTCAATAGAAAAAAAATACGGTGCCAATTGTTTATGATATCTGATATCATTGTATAATTTTCGACAGTTTTTTTTTCATATAAGGTTCATTAAGAACAATTGTATTTCCTTCAGAGGAAATGGTTTATCATTTGCTATAAGTGGCATAAAAGCACATACAATGTACCTTTTTCTACAATCGCTTATTTCGGACATATGTTTATGTAAAACAAGCTGTATGAGAGTGTGGAACGTAGCCGAAGTTCTTTTGGTAATTTGGGCTCAGTTATCTCTTTTATATGGTCACCTGATGGACAACAATATATATGTATGTAAACGATTTGATATTATATGCTATTCGTCAATTTTAGAAGTGTTCTATATTTAAATCGTTTTCCTAGTAGTCACCTGTTCAATCGTTTTCTGAAAGTTAAAATCGTATTGCGTAGCAATAACTGTAGTTTATCAGATTCGTTTTTGTTGCAGATTGAAAGCCTGTTCAGAAAGCGCTGGTAAGTCAGCTAACATGAATTTTGTATTTAGTAGATGCTTTAGTGGACTGTAGTGTGAAATAATTTACTTTTATTCGGTAGATATTAACTCAAATTTTGTATGTTAAATTTATTATAACATTATTTATGTCTTGTCTACAGATATGCTTTGTTATTCTTTTTAATTTAAGATTCAATTGTTGGTTTAATTGCAAAATGTTGTAAGTTTTCTAGGGTGTGATTTACGTGTAGTATATCTTATGTTTTCTGACGTCAAAACGTCACTTAAATAATACTGGCGAAGTTAACTGGTCGTATAATGACAATTTAACTTAAAAAATTCAATTTTGTTTTAAATTTACATTTGAATCTAATATTTCATCAATTTATTATCCTTTTACCCATTAACACCATGCACCCAAATTTTTATCATATTAATACTCATATATGTAATTAACAAAGGGAAGTACGGAAACAACAAAACGAAAAAACTCATTAAATAAGTTCATAACATTTCATGATGTTTTTCGTTTAATGTCTTAAGAATCGCAAACAGTCTTGTGAAAATATTTTATACTTTATATTTTCACGTCAAGGTACAGAGTTATTCGCTGGATAATCATGCATGTTTGTGTATATCAAGTAAAATACAAAATCATATAAAATTGGGAATCGGGGCCTGATATATATTTCGAGCATTTTATAACCAATATTCTATCCCCAATGATTAGTTGAAGTTTTTCTCAGATGCAAATAAAATAATTTTGCATATAAAATGACATTTGAGTCAACTTTTGTCATACAAGAGACGTTCGGCTAGTTCTTAATCAAGATTTGATCCACCATTTTCTACATAAGAAAATACCTGTACCAAGTCAGGAATATGACAGTTGGTATCAATTCGTTTGATGTGTTTGGGCCTTTGATTTATCCATTTTCTTCGGGACTGTCCGTTTAGAATTTTCCTTGGAGTTGTGTATTTTTGTTATTTTCTTTTTATGCTAGTTTAAGTACAACTTCGCTAGCCAAGGGTTACGATCCACTTCCCTCATCTCAACCCTTGGCAGATTAAGCCAACATTTGTGATAACAATGTTGCGCCATCTATCGGTACATTAAAGTCACGCCCATTCCGAATACATTATTCTTTACCACTGGTAGCACTTGAACTATTCAATTTGGAGGTAAAAGCACGTAAGGGTCTAGATTCTACACACTTGGTAAAGCAGGAAACGAAAATATACTTTGCCATTTATGTATTTTCTCATTTCCATTTTCAATTTTATTTGTGCAAAAAACATACACAAGAGCTTCTATTAGTTGATTAAAACCCTTCAAATTGTCACTAGATATAGTCGTATGCTGAGGGTTGTAACGACTTGTTGCACAATAAGCACGTGGTAATTGTTTACATACACTTTCTAAATTTACACGTGATCATGTTATAGGCGCTTTTTGATTTGACGCAGCGAGTCTCGACTGCAACCAATGAAAATTATTACCTTGTGTCTCCGATATTCTATCTCAATCCGCCAAGGGTTGAGAGGAGGGAAGTGGATCGTAAACCTTCGCTAGAGAAGATGGTTTAAGTAAGGTTGGTCAGCTTTACTGTTTTCATCTTTCATATATTTAACCATTACGTCAAATTAACTTACTTTAATTTATCGACTCCTGCTTGTCATTCAAATCCCAATAGTTTTTCTATGAGAATTTCAATCCTAGATGAATGCATATATTTTTTTGGTTTGATTTTCAAAACTTTAATGTAACGACCCTGTGTATCATCAAACGGAAAACACAATTTCAAATATGTATAAAATAGTCTTTGAATTGAGTCTTCAAGTATTTGTCCTATTCATAATTCAAAATTGGAACATATTTAATTTGACGACAAATATCTGACTGAATTGCACAAAAATGGGCTGTACCAATGACCAAAAAAAAACTTTTTTAACAAAAATATAAACAAAATGGATTTCAATTAAGATATTCGAATTCCCGAAAAATAATTATTTCTCATTTCGATGTATCGGTTTTGCGAACACCTTTATCTCTTTCTTTTTAAAAACACTTTAGAAGGTTTTTCTATGACACATTATAGATGATGTTAAAAAATATGTGTTAGTCGAATTTTTGAAAGAGAATGTTTTCAATTCCACTTCATATCGTTCAATATTCACAAAAATAGAGAAAAGTACAATTAGTAAGCAGCTTGATAAATCATAGTTATTATAGGGTTCATGCCTGGACAAACAGTCAAAAACGCCGGCCTATCCAGATAAGCTGGTCACAAGTATATCTTTTATAATTAGACAATTAACCAGATAGTTAAGCCTTTTATCTTAATTCAAGATAACTATAGCTGTATTTCGGGAAATATTTAGAAATGTTTGGTCCTTAGTGTCCTTCAACTTCGTACTTTATTTGGTCTTTTTAACTTTTTTCAATCCAAGCGTCACTGGTGAGTTTTTTGTAGACTAAACGCTCCTCAGATTCAAATACAAAATTTTAATCCTGGTATTTGTGATGAGTTTATTTACATGATACTTGACAAAAATTAAATGTTCATGATTCATACTTTTTCATAATCATCAAATACATGATTGTAAAATAAACTGAACAACGAAATCATGTTATTAAAGCCGAAGCGGAAAGTACTCTTTAAAAAAGTAAATGCTGATCACCATTAATTGTATTTCGTCATTTCTAAAAACTGATCACAAACTTTCACTGAATCATTTTAATATTTTCTCATAACATAGAGAAGTTGCAACTTGTGAACTAGGACGAAGACTTATCATAATTTTTGAACTAGTATACATATTTGTTTAGGGGCCAGCTAAAGAACACCTCCGATGTGAGCCAACATTCTGAAAAGACGGCTCACAAACATATTGTTGGTGAAGAGAAAGAGATATTGCCTGTCGACACACCCGGATTTTTTTTCTTTTATGAGTTTATGCGATAACTTTATTTTTTGTATATCACCTTGATTAGTATTCCTCGTCAATCTATGAGCTTTGAATATCAATAACCTATTATCGCCTTAATTTAGTTGGGTTTTTTTATTTTTGTTTTGGTCGCCAACAACCTTCATACAAGGAAAGTCAAATGTCCTATATGTACATTGGACTTCAAACGTATACCATAATGTACCAGTTTCTTCTGGAGGTGTCAGTGCTGCTGTAATACTTATAACATATAAATGGTCTCAGAGAAAATAATCTAGTTATCGTTCTTTCGTGAAGTTTTAAAGATAATATATAAAAAATACCGATGTTCAATGACTATTCAAAACGATAACTCCTTTATCAAATGGAAGAATCAAAAGCTCAAACACATCAAAGGAATGGAAAACAACTGCCATATTCCTGACTTGGTACATGCATTTCCTTATGTAGAAAATTATTAACTCAATCTGGTTGTCATCAACTGTCATTTCGTGAACCCAAATTTGAAGTAAACGTTTTTCTTATGTATCCTTTACATTGAAATAAATTATTTTTTACTCATCGAATTGATGCTCATTTGCTTTTACCGTTCCTGGTGAAGGCAAATCCTTAAAATCATTTCAAATGCATGGGTACCACATTAGTAATAAAAATGGAATGTAAGCTAAACATCATGCATTCTTATTAGTTACTAATTATAAAAGACTCACATCGGTGGTAGAATTTGTTTATTTCTAATTGATTCACGTGAACTACGTAACAAGAGTCTAAACTGATGATATACAATTGTGATCACGATTTATGGTGGCCGGTTAAGGCTATTTCGTGTTTTCGCGATTTCGCCTTTCATATTCTATAGGGCGAAAACGCGAAATTGAACGTTTTCGACTTCGTGTTTTCGCGTTTTCGACTTCGCCTTTTCGCGTTTTCGCGATTTCGCCTTTTCGAGTTTTTACGATATAAATATTATTATTACATAACATTTTAAATATAATTGGAGACAAGACTTTAAAGTATAAGTCATTCAAATGATTGTCATATAAACTTCATATCTGTGGTTTACATTAAATATTTTCATAAATTAGACAATTCCTTTAAAACATTCCTTGTTTCAAGTACTCTAATAAGTCATTATCTTTTTAAAGTGTCAAATTTATAAGTTAAAGTCATAAGAAACGAGTGACCGGTGAAAAATAATGTTCTTCCAATTCTTGAACCAATGCATACAAACATCCACTGGGGTAAAGCCGATGACTGTAACTGCATTCACGGTCATCCCAAGATGTCGGATGAAAAATTAGGTCAGTATCTGTATCGTCTGTTAAAGTGTTTCTATATCATTTTCTTTACAAATCATACATTTCAACGATGTAAATTTATAAAAGATTCACACGGAAATCACTAATGACTACCGAGAAATGTGCATGAAACAGGAATTTCGATTTGAAAAAATCACTCAGATGACCGTAAATCACAATCGAGATGACCGTAACAGAATCAGCGATTCATAACAAGGTTGACCGTAATTGGTTTTAAGGTGACCGTAATTTGTAAATGATGACCTTAACTTTTAAAGGATGACCGTCATTTGTAAGAAATATCCGTATTCATATAACTACCTTTTTGTATCCAATAAAGTAAATCGTGTTGGTATAAACGTATTAATATGAGAGTTTTATCCTATAAGTAGAAGAAACTAAGACGTGCTTCAAATGCATAGTTCACCATATGTATCTTTTTTACAGTAGAGGGTTGAATTTTTAAAATGAATTTGCAACAAGACATGCACATGAACAAATGGGAAACCATGCAACAAAAGCGCGATAAAATGACATTTTTATTTCTGGGATTCCTTTTAATGACGTATAATAAATACATATTTTTAAAAATGCCATGCATGTACACCCATAGATATTATATCGTCTTCCATTTTGTCGTGCAAATAAAATTACAGAAAATATTTTGAAAATATCATACGACTAAACTAGTGAAGGTGAGCTCCAGCAAAGTAGATCCTTAAAGTAGTCTTGTACGAATAGCGTATCACAAGGGGAACGTTGTCAATTTGTATATATAAAGAAATGTTATTCATACAGTCAGGATTCTACTTCGTCAAAATTATCTCCCCATTACGTCAGGCAGTTCATTTTCACAATCGTAGAAATGGAAGCCATTGTAGGGATAACGCGCTGCCAATTTTGCTCTTGAAAACCAATAAATGTATCCACATAACAACATTACGATCCTTATATGTCAGTTGTATTTTAAAAGAAAAATGTATCTACTAGCTAATGAGCATCAGTTAATGATCTTTGTAACTATTGTCTAATCGGATGTCAGGTGGAATTTTCGAAAATTCTTAAAAATTTTAAAAATATTCTGATTAAATATTTCGTGGAAGGGCAGACTAACAATTTTCAGTGGTTGAAGATTATAAACCCTAGTTATCACACACAAAAAAAATATTTTTTCGAAGATTTGCATTTTCATTATCCAAATTAAAAGGCTGTCGTCAAGTACTTTTAGAAGAAACAAAATAGCTATTCGAACACACCTATTCTGTTTTTGTGATTCATTAGATAGGTATTTCACTTGACCCCTATAGTTCATCTTTTCGTACTGTCATTTTTTACGTTATAAAGTCAACCTGTAGCTTTGATATATAAAAAATTATAGAATCTGAAGCGATATCAAATACTCTTGCTTTGTACGTTTTAAAGACAAAATATATACCTCAAACACGCCCTAACATAAAAAAGATGCACTCGATTTTCTCTTTTCGATACAATCGTTACTTTTTTTGGAGAATATTTTCTTGATTCACATAATGGAAGGGCAGACACGAAAATTTCTGAACTAATAGATTGATATGTTCTCCGTCCGTGGTAAAAAAAAATCGGAGGGAGGTTAAGCATTTTCTACATCCAATTTATAGTACTTTATATGTCGTCGACTTGATGTCTTATTGTTCTGTATTACTATGTTATAGATAAATTGAAAACTTATGCAAATGGTGTTTTTAAAATTAAACACTTCGTAATTGAGAAGAAAATTGTCGTTTTATATATTTGTTTCTAATAACTTTTAAAAATTTTGTTACTATAGTAAACATTACAGTAAACATTAATCGCCTTCTCTTACAAAGAGCTACGATTCTTTTGTTCTATTACAACTGGGTTTCCGCCTGCACATATCAAGACATATTAAGATTTTAATCTGCTTCCTCTTGAACCATACACATGGGCTCGATTACCGAATATTCATATGCATTATAAATGTTTTTATGCTCCATTTATGAACGTTATGTTTTTCTGGACTTTGCGTTTGTCCGTTTGTCCAGCTTCAGGTTAAATCAACTTGAAACTTAGTACAAATTTTCCCTATGGTATGATCTTTTTAATTATAATGCCAAATTACAGTTCTATCCCGTTTTCACGGTCCACTAAACATAGAAAATGATAATGTAGATGAGGCATCCGTGTACTAGGGACACATTCATGTTTCTTCAAATTTTCGTCGTATCGCTGTCAATTTGTATTAAAATTTTAACGTGACGTTATCAATAAATATTTCATTGTTTACGAGAAATATGCAATTTACTATCATTGTCATGAACCCAAAATACGGCCAATAGTATAAAAAAAGAAATTTATGAAAAATATTTATATCCGCTAACCGAGCCCCTATTTAGATTGACAAACTCAACAAAAATCTTTGAATACAAGTACGGATATTTCTTAGAATTGCCGGTCGTCCTTTATAAATAACAGTCAGCCTTTACAAATTACGGTCATCCTTTACAAGTTACGGTCATCTTTTTACCAATCACGGTCATCCTTGTTATATGTTACGGTCATCTTAAAAATATTTTGTCATTATGATTTACGGTCATCTTAACGATTTTTTCAAATCGAATTTCCCATATCATGCACATTTCTCGGCAGTAATTTATGATTTCCGAGTGATTCTTTTATAAATTTACGTCGTTTCAATGTATGATTTGTAAAGAAAATGATAAAGAAACACTTTAACAGACAATACAGAAACTGACCTAATTTTTCATCCGACATCTTGGGATGACCGTGAATGCAGTTACGGTCATCAGCTTTACCCCAGTGAACATCATTAACTTAGTCGTCTGTGCACGAATTTATCATTTTTTCCTATAATCGTCATTTTTTTTCAATCGGTCAGTGTTGTTGTGAAAATATGGCAGGTAACTAAAGTTCATGTTTTGAAGCCGGCATTATTTTTTTTGATTTCAAGTTTCTTATGACTTTAAGGTTTTTGTTGTTGAAATTATATTTTGTTTATATACATCTATTGTTTACAGGTGTATATTAGTAAATTGATTATGTTTTAGTCATGTAGTTGATATTATATATGGGGAGCCTTATTTAGAATTGGTTTAATCCAAATGAGTTACTCTATTAATTATTATTAGGTCTTTCCCCCTTTCCGTGGAAAGACCTATTGGTTTTCTTCTGATTATTTTTTTTTTCTTCCGCGTA
This sequence comes from Mytilus edulis, assembly GCF_963676685.1. Taxonomy (NCBI): domain Eukaryota; kingdom Metazoa; phylum Mollusca; class Bivalvia; order Mytilida; family Mytilidae; genus Mytilus; species Mytilus edulis. The sequence goes on along the minus strand of NC_092344.1, from coordinate 38,081,071 downwards.
ATTTTTTTCTTGCGGTGTAATTTTTTTTTTCGAAAGATGTCGCTAAGGTTTTTTTTGTGTATAATATCATACAGTCTATACGCTTTTGAAACTGACCCTGTTTAACTGAACACTTTTTTTTTGTAAGAGTTATCTCCCCAAACACTGTTTTTCTTGTTATGAGATCTCCTCCGCAACCGTAAAAGAAAGCGACAAATTTATTTTTCCAAATTGCTTGTTATATCCTCAGGATGTTAGGTTTTATTTTGACCGAAGCTTTACGAAGACTCCATATGAGAGTTATTTCCCCTTTTGTATGGAAATAAATGAAATGTATTTGTAACTGGAAAAACCATAAATAATAGAGGCTTAGGGTTTTTTGATTTAAGGTCCTTGGTTCAAAAAAATGAAAATGAGGTCAAGGTCAAAGGTCAAGGTCACGTTCAAAATTTGGATTTTGGATAGTTATCTCTTATTTTCAGAAATCATACAAGATATCAACAAAATATTTTCACACAATTGTTAGTTGCGACATGTCGTAACACGCAAATTTTAGTTAAAAGGGTACGCAACATTTAATGGGAGTTTTCCCCCTTTTATATCTTAAATTAGTTGTATTGAGATCTCACAAACATGTTTAATCCCGCCGCATTTTTGCGCCTGTCCCAAGTCAGGAGCCTCTGGCCTTTGTTAGTCTTGTATTATTTTAATTTTAGTTTCTTGTGTACAATTTGGAAATTAGTATGGTGTTCATTATCACTGAACTGGTATATATTTGTTTAGGGGCCGGCTGAGGGACGCCTCTGGGTGCGGGAATTTCTCGCTACATTGAAGACCTGTTGGTGACCTTCTGCTGTCTTTTTTTTTTTTTTTTTTCAATGGTCGGGTTGTTGTCTCTTTGGCACATTCCCCATTTCCATTCTCAATTTTATTATATAACTCATCGATAATATAAAGTAGACGACTAAGAGTTTTTTTATTTGATGTCCTTGGTTGATGACCTTGAAATTGAGCTCAAGGTCATAGGTGAATTTAACGTTCTAGATTTTGACCCTTGCTTTTATCTCATGTGTAGAAAAGATAAAGACATGGGACTTTTTGCAATAGGTTGCAAGCAATATAACCACAGGCACTTGTCTCAGATTTTTTTTCTCCTATATACCTTAAGATAACACAAGGTACTTAACTTGCATTTTAGGAAAATGTCAGGCGGTGACGAAATTCCGTTATATGCCGCTTTCTAGTCCGTCAACCCCATTAAAACTTTTTATGTCGTAAATCTTAATTGATTTATCTTTACAAAGGTGTATAACATGCCTACATTTGTTGTCGGAATCATCCGTAGCAATCCTACCAAAGTATGTCAATCGTAATAGTTTTGCCAACCGCTGAAGAATTGGCAATAAATGCGTTACGTCTCCTTATATATCTCAGTTTCCGATTGGTCAATTTTATGGGAAAGTCTAAATGATTATCGGAGTTATCTGATCTTGTTTCATTTTCATTTTGTATAAAATGCCTTTGAGTACACAATTTGCTTGAAATCATATTTTTGACATTTCAAAATATATTTGTTAATTGACCAGATTCAGTTTCTCTATTTATTTTGCTAATCTGAAAATTTGAAATATTAATTAATGCGTTTCGTAATATATGGGAAACACATTCTACATTTATATAAACTTTCCGTAAATCCAGGTTACTTTTTGTTTAAATGAAAAGAACATGCGACAGGTTTAAGATATCTTTGCTAAGATCAACCTACGACAGTTTTGAGGCGAGGTCTTGTATAGTCCTAAGAGGATCAAAAGACATGTCATAACATATTGTAGTATCTTATAACAGGTCTTATGATAGCTTTGCGAAACCGTCCCAAGTTTTATTTGACAAAAATCTTATCTCCACAATGTATTAAATTTTAAACTTTTTTCATACAAGCTATTTTAAATATTAAGAATTTTAGATTCACATCAAGAGCATTAAATGAAATATCATGTATTTTAAGTAACCATGGCGATAATAATGATACATTTCATTTATTTTAAAATGTCCAAACTATAACTTCAAGCAAATTGTATATTCAAAGGTATTTTATACAAATTCATCTGTTTTTAAATTTGTTCAGTAATTGTTAACAATGAATGTAAAACAATTGTCTAATTTATGAAAATATTTAAAATACGTCACAGATATGAAATTTATATGACAATCATTGAATGACTTATACTTTGTAGTCTTTTTTACAATTATATTTTAAAATGTTATGTTACCATAACATGTATATCGTAAAAACGCGAAAAACGCGAAAACGTTTTCGACTTCGCCTCTCCTCGTTTTCGACTTTTCGACTTCGCGTTTTCGCGTTTTCGACTTCGCAATTTTCGCGTTTTCAACTTCGCGATTTTCGCGTTTTCGCCTTATAGAATAAGAAGGGCGAAAACGCGAAAGGGCCTTAACCGGTCACCATACGATTTGATATAATCTGTTATGATTTTAAAGTAATTTACGCATATCGACATATACCGGAAACAAATCTACAAAAACCTAAGCTGAGATTAACAATTCAAAATCTAACAAGATACTTTTTTCTTCAAACCTTTCCACGGATAAATGCAGATTTGGAAAAAGATTAAATCAAATCTTTGTAAAAATTACACAAAATATATGTATCGCTTCTGACGCAAAAAAAAGGTTTTTCCATATATGTATTTTTACTGGCAATCGGTCATGATTCCATGTAACAACTAACAATCATTTATAGAAAATTTGTCCGGTTTGCATTTGATCGACTAATCAGTTATCGGGAGTATCAAAAGCAAACTAAACTGCCACAAAAGTATAGGTCTTCTTTGCACGCGTTTCCATTTATTTTATTTTTTTTATTACAAGATTGATCGTTTATATAAATATACAGTGTTAATTTCCATTGTTTAACCCAAGCGTACATTTTAGATAAATAAATTATATGAAAACTACGGTGCCTAATTTGTGCATTGGGATTAAAAATTCGATATGTATCATTACTTTCTTTTGTTTACAACTCTGCTTGTATTGTTCTGGTCGTACTATTTCAAATATTCAATTTCATGACTGTATCATGTGTTTCCATAAGTTTACCATAGTACTATCATATGGTTGGGTTAAAAATTAATGGTAAACCCTAGTTTTTAGTGTTTTAATGTCTAATCTTACCGTTTTAATTTATTAACATAACTACACGACTCGATTCTCAATTATATGTGGTAAGATAATCGTTGCAAGGAATCCTGCTCAAACTTTAGTGAAAGACGGGTTTAACTTTGCATTGTTGCGAGAGTATATATTCTTTGTTGAAGGCAATTGTAGTGACCTGCAATACAAGTACCATTCAATTGAGTTTAGTTAAATGTCTTGTGTTTCTGTCTCAGCCCTAGGTTTTCTATATTTTGCATGTGTAGTGCATCATGACATAAGACATTGTTACGTGTACCATGATGAGCTTTCGTGCAAGACTGCTGTGTGTATTTTTTTACATGGAACATTTGATCAGACTTTGACTTTTTGACTCCTGACCTACATGTATGAACGTTGGGTGTGTCATCATGTTGCAGTGTGTTCCTCTGTATATTTCCTTCACCTCAAAATATAATTTTCAATTGACTTTGCTTCTGAATATGTGGCATGTAGATGTATTGTCATAAAATGATGAGTCTATTGGCACGAGAAACTTCATGTGAGCTTGACCTTTGCCCTTAAGGTAAAACTTGTATATTTTGTTTGAATTAAATGGAGAATTAACTGTATGATTGGCACTCGTACCACATCTTCTTAGATATATTAGATATATAGATATATTGTTAGTTTTGTGTACAACGATGACCCTTTTCTCAAAATCCGCTTTGTGTGGTTTTTTTACCAGACTATGACTTTTTGACTCTTGACATTTGCATATTGGATGTGTCTCTTGGTATGATTACCTTGACGTCAAGTCAGGAGTCTCTGAATTTTGTTAGTCCTGTATGTTTTTAATTGTAAGTTTATTTTATGATTTGGAGTTTGAACTGGTACACATTTTGTTAAGGGCCATCTGAAGCCCGCCTCTGGGCGAGGGATTTTCTCGCTTTGTTGAAGATATAAAAAAGAAGATGTGGTATGATTGCCAATGAGACAAATATCCACAAAAGACCAAAATGACACAGACATTGACAACTGTAGATCACCGTACGGCCTTCAAAAATGAGCAAAGCCCATACCGCATAGTCAGCTATGAGGACCCATTAGTGGCCTTTGACTGCTTTCTGCTCTTTTGACATGGTTGCTGTCTCTTTTACACATTCCACATTTCCATTCTCAATTTTTAAGAATGTTTGGTTCAGATGAAACTAAATCCTTTAATTTCCGTGAATATCAGGTAAAAAAAATTACTGATTCAGTAGCATCGTGTGCTGCCAGTTGTGATAGATAATGCAAAATGTTTCAATCATTTTACCTTAGATTTCATTTCATGGACATGTAGGTATGGATAGTCTGCTTTTACATCATAAAAATTCACACAGAAGGTATACGCATATCAATAAACTGAACTCAATGCTAAGAACCTATAAAGTACACTTAGACAGAGAGCTCAATCTAGTGAAACACTTTGTTAAGTTGGTCATATTTAACTTGAAATATTACTGTCTGTTACCAAACTGCACCGAGATCCTGAAAAAAAAAATGCACAAGTTAAGTTTATTTAAAGAAGAATTCAATGGAAGTAAATAAGCTGATTACTGAAATAAATGTAGAATATGTGTATTAACCACAGATGGCCCCTGCTTGTGAAAAAAAATGAGTAAACTTCCACATATAGATGCAGGATTCGCGTAATTTTGACCGTTTTGTGACTATAAGCATTGTGAATAAGTTTCAAAACATTTGGTTGAGGCAAATTAAAGTTAAAGAACGGAAACAATAGATTTAGCAGTTTTCCTAACTCAAGGCTCCGGGTTGACATTTGTATCATTGGTACTCGTACCACAACTTTTTACATCTAAAAACTCATGAACAGTGACGCCATCGGGACCCAATATCGAACTTAATAGATCTGTTTTATGAGGCAATGTGAATCGCGTATGAGAAAGGAAACGAAAGTCAGCACTTCTTATGTTTTTAAGGATTATGTACCCTTGTGTTGATTTAATGCTAAACATATGAAAATTTTGTAGAAAATCCACAGCCTTTATCCTTGTACTCTCATATTTGGCAATTTGATGACTGATAGATATATGATTATTGCATGCAGTGCTAGCATTGATTTCCTTAAAACAAGTTTATTAATGTAGTTATTGGTTAAAACAAATTTAAAAAAATGGACCAAATCAAGTACACCTTTTAGGGTGCGCTTGACTTTAGTGACTTAGCACGAGGTATTTTGGAATTAACAGGTTAGTAAGAACTTTTTGTAAAAAACAAACACTAGCACATCATAGAATAGAAAGTGAGTAATCTATGTTTCAAATTTTATAACAAAAATTTCTGTATTAAAGGCTGTTGATTTTCTATAAAAATCTTGGTTTATTCGCCACAAAGTACTCTTTTTCTATTAAATGCAATGACATAGTAAATAATAATGCTTCGCATCAAGTTTCCCCTTGGTATATGTACAACATGGCCTATCTATATTATACATTATATCTGTAGTTTTGATACAATTGAAGTTTGAAAAGTTCGTACAAAAATGGCCACAGAAGGGGTCATAAACCTTAAGGTTCATCATAACTAATGGACAAATATGGCCGTATTTTCACCTCAAAAACTTCTCTGTGTACAGACTTACCTGTGCTGTTTGGAAAGTTTTAATGCCTAGCATCCACTAGATATATAAAAGTTAAATGCATTTTGTGTTTTTAAAAGAAAGATAAAATCTTTCTTGGTTTTTGATGGGCATTTTTTTCCTTTCTGCAGAAGGTTCAAAAATAAACAAACACCTGAATTACTTTGATACTGTCCACTCATTGACTCAGATACACTCTTTAACTCACCTGTAGTTGTGAAGATACCTGGTGTCCATGCCATCAAGGACAATGAAAACAATACAAACCGGTTTTTTTACCTGCGGGAGTATCTCATAGTTTTACCACAACTTAGTCAATTTTCACACCTTTTGCATGAAGGAAAAAAAATGCGCATCAAAATCCAAAAGAGATTTTATCTTTCTGAAACACAAAATGCATTTTACTGTTATATATCTAGTAGATGCTAGGCATTAAAACTTTTCCAACTTTACAGGTAAGTCTGTACTCAGAGTAATTTTTGGCATGTAAATACAGCCATATTTGTCCGTTGGTTATGATGAACCTTAAAGGGACATGATAACTCTTGAACGGTAAAAGTGACACTTAAAAATTTTAAATTTCATTTTGTGTTGAGGTGGGGATCCCTCTTACATGTTCAACCCCGCCTTATTCGGTATGTATGTGCCTGGTAAGTCAGGAGCCTGTAATTCAATGAATGTCGTTTTTTATTTGTTACATACTTGTTTTTCGTTCATTTTTTGTACATAAATTTGTTCGTTTATTTTCTCGTTTGAATATTGTTTTACAATGTCATTTCAGTGCCTTTTATTGCTGACTATATGCGGTATTGACTTTGCTCATTGTTGAAAGCTGTATATGACCTATAGTTGTTTATAGTGTTTGTGTCATTTGGTCTTTTGTGGAGAGTTCTCATTGGCACTCATGCCACATAAGAGGGAGGGTTGGGATCCCGCTAACATGTTTAACCCCGCCTTATTTTATATGCACGTGCCTATTTTGTTTTTCGTTTATTTTTTGTACATAAATTATACCGTTTGTTTTCTCGTTTGAATTGTTTTACATTGTCATGTTGGGGCCTTTAATAGCTGACTTTGCGGTATGAACCTTGCTCATTGTTGAAGACCGTGTGGTGACCTAGGCTACATTGTATAATTGTTAATTTCTGTGTCATTTAGTCTCTTGTGGAGAGTTCTCATTGGTACTCATGCACCAGCTTAATTTAAAAATATTTTCGCATCAAATTCAGAATTTAAAGGAACCTTCCCAAAGGGATATCAGGAAGCTTCTGTACCCAAATCATTGCTTACTTTGGTCAGCATGAATCAGTTTGGACCCAACATTCAGGATCGTTCATATTCTCAGTCGACATTAACAATAGCACATCTTCTGATGTATAGTTGTGCAAAGAAACTATCCAACCGTCACATGAGAGATCATGAACCTCCAGTTTGTGCTTATTTGGGAATCATGATCCATGTAAGACTAGCAAACGTGATCTAGTAGATACTTTCAAAACTTGGACTGTCTGTCTCCTACGACCGAGTGTTAGAAATTTCTACTTCCATGGCCAATGATGCTTGTCGTCGTTATGTCCAAGAAGGTATTGTTTGCCCTACCAATCCTCTTCAAAATGTATTTACTTCATCTGCTGTAGACAACATTGTCCACAATACAAGCAGTATCTCGTTAAAAGATTCATTCCATGGTACATGTTTATCTTTATTCAAACATATTTTAGACGATGTTCAAGGCGTTGTTCAAACATTTGACCAATCTGAACCTAGGTTGAAATGCCAGTCAAAGAGAGTGTCTCTTTTACCAGAGAGTTATTCAAATCTTCCACCAGCTGTACTAAGATTCAGCGAACCAGATATCCCATTAGTTGAAGGAGAACTTTCAATTGATATGGCCTCATTCCCAGCTGCATTAAAAGGGGAATTCAAATGGCTGAACAGCTGTGGATAGGTTTTGGCACTGGAAAGAACTTCCTATATATTTCAATTCATGGATTGTGCCTTGCTCTAGGACCATTGAAATTGAAAGTCTTTCCACTGTCCCATTCATTTATCGGTTGTGACACAGTCTCAGCTTTTTCTGGGAAAGGTACGAAATCAGCTTGGGACAAATGGTCCGTATATGAGGAGTTGTCAGAAGCATTTCTGCAGGTTATTGAAAATCCAAATGAAGTGGAAATTTTAAAAGTGTTAAAAGTAATAGAACGATATGTTGTGCTTTTGTATGATCGGTCTAGTACAGCTAATATGGTGAATGAGTTAAGAAAACAGTTATTCACGCAGACAAGAGCAATTGACAATATTCCTCCAACACGAGATGCACTTTTTCATTAAATATACGAAACGTGCAGCTTACCAAGTTAGTGTTATTTTGGGCAATAGTTTAGTTGCAAATTCAAGTATGCCATCACCAGATTTATTTGGTTAGCAAAAACTTGATGGTACTTGGGTACCATTCTGGTCTGTGCTTACTGAAGTTTCAATGTCATGCCAAGAGCTCATCCACTGTGGATGTAAGAAAGGATGTCGAGGAGCATGTAAATTCTTTAAAGCAGCACTATTATGCAACTGCTCACCGGACTGTGAAATAGAAACTGATTGTAACTGTGCTTTCTTTTGATTTTCCTACATTTGTATCATATTTTAATTATAATTTTAATCTGTTGTTATGTTAAATAGTTACTTGTGAGTTGTTTTTTTTTTATTTCTTATCTTATTTCTAAAAAAGAAATACTCTTTGCACTGATTCAATACTGCATATGTTGTTTGTTTTTTTCATTTCAGGAAAATTGTGAAATTTTCTAAGGTTATTACCTGTAACTGTGAAAAATAAGAACTCGTCAAAGACGCCATTTTGAACTGTATCGGCCAATTTTATTTCATAGTTAATGTCACCTGTTACATTAAATAATAATATGTAAGTGTTAATTTCCATTTTTTTAACGCGAGCATACATTTTAAATGAATAAATGGAATGAAAACTACGGTTCCTTATTTGTGCATTGTTATTAAAAATTTGTATGTATAATTACTTTCATTTGTTTCCAACTCTGTCTTGTATTGTTCTGGTCGTACTATTGCAAATATTCAATTTCATGACTGCATCATGTGTTTCTATCAGTTTACCATAGTGTTATCACATGGTAAGGTTAGAAATTGATGGTAAACCCTAGTTTTATGTGTTTTAATGTCTTATCTTATCGTTTTGATTTATTGACATAACTGCACGCCCCGATTTTCAATTAACAGTGATAAGATAATCGTTGCAAAGAATCCTGCTCAAAGTTTTGTGAAAGACGGTTTTAACTTTGAAGTGTTGCGAGAGTGTATGTTCTATGTTGAAGGCACTTGTATATAGTGACCTGAAATACAAGTACTGTTCCATTGAGTTTAGTTATATGTCTTCTGTTTCTGTTCCTGACCCATGTTTTCTGTACTTGGTATGTGTAGTGCATCATGCTCAGCATCATGACATAAGACATTGTTACGTGTACCGAGATGAAATTTCGTGCAGGACTGCTTTGTTTATTTTTGACATGGAACTACTGACCAGACTATGACTTTTTGACTCATGACCTATGCACTTTGGGTGTGTCATCATAATACAGTGGGTTCCTTTGTATATTACCCTGACCTAAAAGTATAATTCTAAATTGACCTTGCATCTGAATATGTAGCTTGCAGATGTATTGTCATAAGATGGTGAGTCCTGTGGCACGAGAAACTTCATATTAGCTTGACCTTTGTCCTCATTGTACAACTTGTATATTTTGTTTGAATTATATGGAGAATTGTCTGATTGCACTCATACCACATCTTCTTATATATATAATAGATATATAGATATATTTGTTAGTTTTGTGTACCACGATGACCCTTTCCTCAAAATCTGCTTTGTGTTTTTTTTTGTCATGGAACTCTTGACCAGTCTATGACTTTTTGACTCTTGACCTATGCATATTGGGTTTGCCTCTTGGTATGATTACCATGACAAAGTCGGGAGTCTCTGGTTTTTGTTAGTCTTGTATGTTTTTAATTGTAAGTTCGGTTTAATGTATTGGAGTTTGAACTAGTACACATTTTGTTTAGGGGCCATCTGAAGTCCGTCGCCGGACGAGGGATTTTCTCACTTTGTTAAAAACCCATTGGTGACCTTCCACTGCTTTTTGCTCTCTTGATATGTTACTGTCTCTTATACACTTTTCACATTTCCATTCTCAATTTTTGAATCGAAGAATGTTTTGATCAAATGAAAACTAAATCTTTTTAATTGCCGTGAAAGTTAGAGAGAACATTTACTGCTTCAGTAGCACCATGTGCTGCCAGTTGTGATAGATAATTCAAAATGTTTCAATCATTTTACCTTGAATTTCATTTCATGGACATGTAGATATGGATAGTCTGTTTAAGCATCTTGAAAAATCACACAGAAGATATACGCATATCAATAAACTGAACTCAGTGCGAAGAACCTTTAAAGTACACTTAGACATAGAGCTCAATCTAGTGAAACACTTTTTTATGCTGGTCACTGTCTGTTATCAAACTGCACCGCAATCCTTAAAAAAATATGCAAGTTAATTCTAATAGAAGTAGAATCCAAAGGAAGTAAATAAACTGTTTACTGAAATAAATGTACAATATGTCTATCGGCCACAGATGCCCCTGCTTGTGAAAAAAACACAAGTAAACTTCCACATATAGATGCAGGATTCACGAAATTTTGACTGTTTTGTGACCATAAGCATTGTGTATAAGTTTCAAAACATTTGGTTGAGGCAAATTAAAGTTAAATAACAGAAACAACAGATTTAGCATTTTTCCTATCTTTAGGCTACGTGTTGATATTTGTATCATTAGTAATCGTACCAACTTCTTATATCTAATAACTCATGAACAGTAACACCACCCAATATCGAACTTGATATATCTGTGATATGGGGTAATTCAGCACTATGTATAAGGTTTATAACATTTGATTGAGTCAAACTTATTAAAAAGAACGAAAACGAAAAATTCTATGTTTTCTATGTTTTTAAAGAAACATGATAACTTATGAACGGTAAAAGTGACGCTACCAAATTTATTTCTTTTATGTGGAAATTAGCATTGTCTTTTATGTGGAAATTAGCATTGTCCCAGGTTAGGGAGATGGTGGAGACCCCACTAACATGTTGAACCCCGCCTTATTCAGTATGCTTGTGCCTGTCGCAAGTCAGGGGCCTATACATTTGTCCGTTTCTTTTCTCGTTTGATTTTAGTTTTATCGTGTGTTTTTCTATGTTGTGATGTTATAATATTGTTTCATCCCGCTGCAAATGTTTGCACCTGTCCTAAGTCAGGAATCTGATGTACATTAGTTGTCGTTTAATATAATTTGTTTATGTAATTTAATGTGTTTCTCGTTTTCTATATAGATTAGACCGTTGGTTTTCCCGTTTGAATGGTTTTTTACTAGTAATTTTGGGGCCCTTTATAGCTTGTGGTTCGGTGTGACCCAAGGCTCCGCGTTGGAGGCCGTACCTTTACCTACATGTATAATGCTTTACTTTTATAAATTGTTATTTGGATAGAGAGTTGTCTCATTGGCACTCATACCACATCTTCCTATATCTATTTGCTCATTGTTGAAGGCCGTATGATGACATATAGTTGTTAATTTCTGTGTCATCTGGTCTCTTGTGGAGAGTTCTTCTTTGCCACTCATGCCACATTAGGTGGAGGGTGGGGATTCCGCTGGCATGTTTAATCCGCCTCATTCTGTTTGTATGTGCCTGTCCCAAGTCAGGAGACTGTAATTCATGAATTGTCGTTTGTTTAAGTGTTACATATTATTTTGTACAAAAATTTGTCCGTTTCTTTTCTCATTTGAATTGTTTTACATTGTCATTTCGATGCCTTTTATAGATGACTATGCGGTATGGACTTTGCTCACTGTTGAAGGTCGTAGGATGACTTATAGCTGTTAATTTCTGTGTCATCTAGTCTTTTGTGGAGAGTTCTTATTGGCACTCATGCCACATTTTCTTTTTTATTTTGTGTATAAGTTTTGTAGTATTTTGTTGAGGCAACTAAAATTAAGAGAACGGAACCCTTTTTTTTTTTTTTGAACGTTCGGGACGAACGGACTAGAGTAACTCTTTATACCCCTTTACTATGGTACCAACACAGAAATTTTAACTATTGTCCTGGTGCTACTTATCCCACTAGCACTGTCATTAACACACACACAATTTTATTATATAATATTCAATCTAAATTTTGATTTGATTATTTTGGGCCTATAACATGTATAATGATTATAAGCATGCCTTTCACAAGTAGTATCAAATTTGACAAATTTATTGTACATATACATTTTTTTAATATTTTATAACTTATTTTTTAACCGTGACAAACAGATCATCACTTTCTTTTTATATGTCCTTTAACATTCCGTTTTGAACAAAACGATTTGTTACAAATACTTTACACGTATTTCTATCAAATCTGACAAAATTACAAAGCAGCTATTAAATAAAATTCATTCGAACTTTAAATGTGCAATCAAATATATATGCAAGTTAGTGGTCAACTGGTCAAATGGCTAGATGCATATATCGTTGGCCAATTGAACGACGTCCTAATTTTGTTGTTTTAAAACTTCTAGAAATATTAACGTAAATAAGGGATGAGTAAAGGGGAAAAAATGAAAACAGAACGACGGAATTAAATAAAAGGATGTTCGATGTACTGTATACTTCCGTTCATTTTAAAAATCTATACGATGCTTTATTTTTATCTAGTTTCCTTATCAAAAATAATTAAAATGAGAAGATAAAAACCTTATAGCTGCCTTTACCGTCGATGCTAAAATGTTTAATGTTATAAAACAATTTTAGCGTCTCTGACCTACTTTACCTTTTTATTCGGAGACTTGCGGTTATCTTCTGTTATGTTCAACGGGAATATTAGAATGGTCTAGAATAGAACCCAGATGGAACCAAGAAGTTAGGTTGCCTTAACCAAACAACCTGGATGTTGAACCAGTTACCATGGTTTCGAACCAAAGAACCAGAAAACCCAGATGGAACCAAGGTTTAGAACCAGAGTGCCCGGATATAACCTAATTGCATTCGGAATTCTCATGACTTTTTTATACTTTCAACGTATTTTCCAAATCATTTATTTATTTAGTATATTTATATATTTATTTTTTTTATTAATAGAAGTATTGATCAATTGTAGTAGATGGCATCAAATGCTGAAAAGGAGTCTGAGGACGTTAAAAGGTCAACAAATGAAGACGATGAAGACATTGTTGATCCGTGGACTGTTGTTAGTTCTTCTGAAAAAGGAGTAGACTATAGTAAACTTATCAGTAGGTATAATCTGGATCCATTGTAAATATTATACAAAATGATAGCGAATTGCTCGATTTTCGCTTTTCTAAATCGCATCTACTGTAAAATCTCTTGGTTCTCAATGCCCTACGAATTCGTAGTTTATTTGGCCTTTTAAAAATTTGTAGTAGATTATCAACCATGTGTCTGTTGCAGACGAAATGCGCGTTTGGCGTTTAAAATGTATGCCTGGTATATATTATGACTTTATTTACAACCACTGGTTCGATGTTACTGATGGTGGTGATTTCAATCCGAGGTTATCTACAATCCAGTACATTCTGTATTGATATGTATTAGCATTGATATGGCCATTATTATAAATTTAACGTTTACAAACGTACATTTTCGAAATACTAAGAATGGTCTACCCAAGAAATCGATTACCGAAGCTGTATTAAACAAAATCGTTCAGACTTTTGAGTTCTTAGTGCTCTTCAACTTCGTAAATCATTTGTAGTTTTTTTTTTATTCTAGCGTCACTAATGTGTCTTGCTGTAAACGGAAAGAGTAACTAGGGAATTAAATTTTCACCAGGTATATATGATGAGTTTATGCCTGCCGATGAAATCATCAGCCTAATCGTCATCACTGGTGTGTTGACATGAATTATAATAAATTTGATCATATTTATTCTACAAACTAAATATAAATAAACAATATCTTTCACAGAAAGGTTTGGAAGTACTGAAATAGATAGAGAGTTGATAGACAGGATTGTCAAGCTAACAGGAAAACCGCCTCATCACTTCCTACGAAGGAGCATCTTCTTCTCTCACAGGTTCTTTATCAAATATTACCTTTTTTGATAAAAGCACTACTGCCATTACATGCAGACATTATTTAATAAATGGTCAGTTATGAATTGTAGTCTTAATGGAAATGTTATTCAATAGACCTGTAATAAATTTAGCTAGGTAACTTTTAAGGAAAGAAATGTTCGTGTTTATGAAACAAAAATGGATTTGAAATGCACATTGATTAAATTAACTGAACAATGGTAGCTAACTCTATTATGATTTTACTGTCTGGTAAACATTGAAAGGCGTTTGAATTAATGTTATGAGTCTCAATCCTTAATTGTGTAAGGACGGATTTAGGTTGGGTGAAATGTTATTATTCTATTTACTTATTTTTATTTTTCCTCATATTTTGTTTATGCCAGTTATGGGATTATTAGACATGTGATGTTAGTAAGAAATATACCGTATTGTGTTTCAACATTTGTTGTTAGAATGTTCCATATGGCCGCTGTGACCATGGAAACTGCAAAAATGTTAAAAATAACCTTTTGGATTTTGGTCCCTTTTTTAGCATAAAATAGTAATACCTTTATGTGTCTTATATTATAAATATTTTAATACTTATCCTCTTTTTTAACAGAGATATGCATCAGATACTTGACCTTGTTGAAAAGAAGACAGGATTTTATTTGTACACAGGGAGAGGACCATCTTCAGAATCTATGCACCTAGGTCACTTGATTCCGTTCATATTCACAAAGTAAATTGGGGTTGTATTTTTTGTGGGTTTTTTTTTGTGTTTTTTTTTTTTCTTTAGATGGTGTTTTTTTTCTTCATTTCAATGCAATGTATTATTTGATTGTTTTCCTTCAAACATTGGAATATTAAAGTTTCTTTTTAAACGAAATGTTTTATAAAATTCAATACTCAATTCACAAACCCATTAAAAAATAGTTGAAAGCTAGGTATGTATAATTACGTGGAGATTTTTAAAGAACACAACACGACTTAAAAAATCATATTATTCAAACGCTTTGACAAACAATAATTCATTGATTTATCAGACACTTACCTGAATATGTTTCAATCTTATATATTTCGGACAGTTCAAACATTTTCAAATAATGTTACCTATACGGTAGAGAGTGCAAAAATGTGTACTGTGTACGTAGACCTTTATTTGTTTATTAACGCAATTAATAACCAAATCACAGATTTTTATATGAAATTTGTTGGATTATGTTATAACTGCATATCTGTAATCTTAGCGTCAAGGCATAGTGTTTGCCCATACATTAAATAAGTATATATTAGTTAGCAAATGCATGGTTTACAAGACAAATTTGTCAATTATCTAATGTTTCATTTAATAAAACTATGTTTTATACATCAATGTATATCACTAATTATATTTTTTTTAATATTTGTTTGATAATTAAAATACTAAAATTCAAACTACACGGTTTCTGAGTCCTTTCCTGATTATTGTTACAGATGGCTTCAAGACACCTTCGATGTTCCTCTTGTGATCCAAATGACCGATGATGAGAAGTTTCTATGGAAAGACCTGACCATTGAAGAGACAAACAAACTTGCTCATGAGAATGCCAAAGATATCATTGCTTGTGGCTTTGACAAGGACAAGACATTTATCTTCAGCGATGTAGAATATATTTCGTAATCGTCTTTAACTTTTATTATTTATACAAACGCAAATTTGTAGCTTTCGACAGAACACGTGTTTGATAATTTAAAAAAATGAAAATAGGTATGCTTGTTCAAAATTGTGTGAAATCCATATTTATATATATCATAGTTTCTTGATATAGCACTAAATCTGCCATTTGTCTGTGTCAAACTTTAATAATTTGAATTGAATGTAAACACGTCTTCTGATTTGCTAAAGGTTTCTTTTACATTGGCTCATAGACATAAGTTTGTTATGTGAATGTGAGGTCATCAATATTGTCATGATTTACTACTTAAAAAATAGAATTTATAATTCAATTATAGGGAATGACTCAAATGGTGTTATTTCTGCCTATTCGATATTACCTCAATGATAAGGTGCACACTTTTAAATAACACACGAAGCGGATTATTCAGTATACACAACATTTTTTAATTCATTTTTCCATAGGCAGAAGAAATATTACAGCCATTCCTCAAATGAAAGATATAACGTTATCGACATAACAATTACTTATGCTAAAACATTTATTAGTTGTTGTCATTTTAGTATGATCCGTCTTGAGGACTTCCATCTTACTCTGAGATGAAGAATAGCTCTTAAATATGCGTTGTTTTTAAGCTTTGAATTTGTCAAAAACTTAGGGATTTTTGTCTCTACAATATTATCTTCACAGAGTTTTATGAAAACCCTGATTTTTTTTCAATTTGAGTGCTTAAACTTCGTTTTCTCTTCAAAACATTTTGTATAAATTGCATTTTCATATGTATGGTATACATTTGTTTGGTTTTTTTTTCAAATCCACTCACAGTCGCTCTAAATCATTTAGTTTCGATGTCCACAATCTTATAAATATATTAATATAGGATGTGTGTGACAACCCATAAGAACTTACATTTATCCGGACTATGTATATAGTCGATATAAAGACTTTAAGTATAAATAAAGGTAACAGAAGTATACTGCTGTTCGAAAAAAAATGCGATTTCATACAAGGTTTATCAATGAAATAAGGATACTTTAGTGGGAAGAATTATATAATAAAATGGGGGGGGGGGGGGTATTTAGATAAACGTCATTGGCACATTAGTCTAAGAACAACTTATGCTTCACTTGAAATTCATATATAATTATGCTTACAATATATAAACTGAAATTTGAAATCAATCTGGAATCTTTGTTGTTCTTGTAGAGAAAGTACAGAATTTTATAAAATGATGTGTAAAATACAGAAACTCGTCACGTTCAATCAGGTGAAGGGAATCTTTGGATTCACAGATAGTGACAGCATTGGGAAAATTAGTTTTCCTGCCATTCAAGCCACACCAAGTTTCAGTTCAGCGTTTCCTCAGATCTTCAATGGAAAGAAAGACGTACCTTGTCTTATTCCGTGTGCAATTGATCAGGTATTATTTTTATGTAATGCATTATTAGTCTATTTCCTTAAATGTGGTATATAACTTGATGTTAGATATTGACTTTTCAGTTTAAAACAAATGTAAATATTTATATTACGTTGGTAAGCAAATTCCTCCAGAAAATTGCGAACCTATTTGTAAGTACATACGCAGTAATTAAATGTTGATTTCCTTTTCTAATTATTATTTTTAACATTCGTGCTTTATCTATTCCTATTATAGTTGTTAAATTATAAGAATAATCATTTCAAATCATTTTAACATTTGACAAATGATTTTGTTTTAAGGTTTATCATATGTCGTTTTTTTCAAATCAGCATTATAAAATCTTATAAATCTTATATATAGAAGACATTGGAGAAAACAAAATGTCCATAACTTATTTCATTGAAAGTACATACATTCGGAAATGTCTGTAAGCATGTACAAATGTATAGCGTGGATAGCAAATCTTCAATATGTCTACACATGAAAACGCTGTCGGAAATTTCATAATTAAGGTGTATTACATTAGTTTATATATTATATCACAGGATCCATATTTCCGCATGACACGTGATGTGGCACCACGACTGGGACTTCTCAAACCTGCATTGCTTCATTCAACTTTCTTCCCTGCATTACAAGGAGCCCATGGTAAAATGAGCGCAAGTGATCCAAATTCGTCTATATTTCTAACAGATTCGGATGAACAAATAAAAGCAAAGGTAAAATAGTAATTCCTTAAAATCAACAGCAATAGATTGGTTTTTATTTTTAAAAATCGTTTTTATAATTTAAAAAAAAAAATGTATACATACTCATGCAAATTATACTTTATAGATATTCTAAGTAGATATATGTGATCGTTTGCTAAATTTGATATAAAATGTAAAATTTAACAAAGATTAAAAAAAACTCGAGAGCATTAAGGGGTTAACTTTGATAAATAAAAAAAAATATAATCATTATTACGTTAAATAATAACGTTTTATTGTTTTCTCTCGTTGGTACAGAATACTGATTTATTCATCTATGTATGGTTGACTACTCGAGAAAGTGCAGTTTTGACACGATTTAAACATTTTCAATATGGTAGTTTAAAAATGTTCCTATTGTGCTTAAAATGAGAAAAATATCTTCCTTCGTTATGTTTATTGTTTATCCAAATTATGTTTTAGCTATTTTTTTACAGCTAAATAACGAAGAATATATGATGAGAATGGATATAAAATTAACAGTTTATACTATTACATATGTAATGCTTTAATACATTTGTTTTTTTTGTCATGTTTATTCTTTTTATTCAAAGATCAACAAATATGCTTTTTCTGGAGGAAAGCCAACCGAAGAGGAGCATAGAAAGCATGGCGGCGACTGCGACACTGATGTTTCTTACCAATATCTGACATTCTTTATGGAAGATGATGATAAATTGGCAGATATCAAATCGGTAAAAAAAATAACAGAATTTACTACCGTTAAATATTAGTACAAGGTGGTCATGGTGGTTGCCTTTTAACTATACTTTAAGCAATAGTTTTTGTCCTTTCTGATTTATAAGCGGTTCGTTTTTTAATAAGTGTTTGATTCTCAAAGTTTTTGCCCCGATCTTCACCGAAGAGAATGTTATTGTCGGAATGAGTGTATGGTGCAATGCCAGTTGTACCGTAATTGTTATTGATGACAGTTTCAAATATCATTCGAATGAACATTGTCAAAATAAGCAAAGTTAAGGTGGTACCTAACACTACAGGGAGATAACTCTGTAAAATCAGCAGAACGTTTTAATGACGTTGTTTTCATAAGGGAATATTAAGCTTCTCAATGATCAAAATAAGTGTTTGTCAACTGCTATATAACCAGTGTAATTTTTCTGATTAAACGGTTGGTTCAAATTTTTTGAAATTTTTATATTTTTGTCAAAGGGTCAAAGTAAATACTTTGTCAAAATTTTAAGAAAATTAAACGAGCCAAATTAATTTTAGTTAAAGTGTTAGGTACCACCTTAAGGTTTTTGCATTTGAAATATATATACAATGAATCATTACGCAACATTCATAATTTTCAAGGTTTACATTTTCAATCATACTTTGAATATATTTCTCATTTCATAAGCGTCATATTTCAAATTAACATCCAACTGGAGAAGAATCTTGTCCAATTATCTCTTCATAGTATGTAAATAACGGAGTTCATTTATACCTAGCGTAGATATTATGCTATTTTTATAGCAACCGATAAAAGAGGGACGAAAGATACCAAAGGGACAGTCAAACTCATAAATCTAAATCAAACTGACAACGCCATGGCTAAAAATGAAAAAGACAAACAGAAAAACAATAGTACACATGACACAACATAGAAAACTAAAGAATAAACAACACGAACCCCAAAAAACTAGAGGTGATGTATTGTAATTGTCAATCAATACAGACAGTGGCGGATCCAGAGGGGGGGTTCCGGGGGTCCGAACCCCCCCCCCCTTTATTTTGGCCGATCAATGCATTTGAATCGGGACATATGTTTGCACCCCCCCTGCACCCCCCCCCTTTTGCCCTGGGCTAGCACCCCCCCTTTCGAAAATTCCTGCATCCGCCACTGACAGACCCTTTATTGACCTCTTTTTGATCTCTTTTGATTTTATGAAGCATCTTGGTTATAATCAAACATCTTTTTATGTGTAATAACATATGTCTGAAACATCGATGTTGATTTTACGATTCAAGATATCCGCTTGGTGACAGGTTCTGCATGTCCTCTATTCAGAAGTTCAGAATGTTGAAGTTTTGAAAAAAGGAGGCAGACTTTACAAGACAAAGTCGTACTTAGATTTTCTTTTCCCATGCATAGATAAACTCAGTCGTATTTGGTACAACTTTTTGGGAATTTTAGGTCATCAATGCTCATCCATTTTGTATTTGTTTAGCTTTCTAACTATTTTGATCTGAGCGTCACTGATGAGTGTTATGTAGACGAAACGCGACCCTGACGTATTAAATTAAACGCCTGGTACCTTTGATAACTAGTTAGACGTTTTTGCTTTCCGTGAAGGACTTTTGGCTTCTTCCAATTTCTTCATTACTTTTCTACTGCAACTAATTGTGTTTATCTCTTAAATAAAGTAACACAGCTATATTTTATGCAATATCAATTTCATCATGGATTCCTTTTTCTACAATTTGAATAGCTATCAAAGTATTGATTTGCATTAAAAAAACAATATAAGGTCAATGTCAGAAAAATATAAACTTTTGTGTATGAGGCTGTGAAACTGGAGAAGGGCTTGGTTCTGACATTGACCTAATATTGTATTTTTATTGAACAAATTTGATTTGTCATCTATACAAACGATTTATTGGTTACATAAGATTTAAAAGTCAGTTTGTACCAATTATATATTTTATTTCCATTTTCTTTCAGAGGTATTCAAGTGGTAAGATGTTAACAGGGGAGCTGAAACAGGAATTAATTACTGTTTTGGCAAAGCTTGTTGGAGAGCACAGGAAGAGACGAGCCGACGTCACTGATAATTTAGTGAATGAATACATGAAATCACGGAAATTGAAATTTGACTATTAAACATATATCTAATGATTAATCTTCATCAAATTAACAGAACTCTTGTTTTAACAAAAAAACTGGTTAATATGATTAGTGTATATTGTTATTAAAATAAAAAGACAATTTGTTTAGACCACAGTCAAAATCAATCACTCTACATTTGATGCATTGAAACGGTGAGATAAATGTTGTATTAAATCTAAATATATCAAGAAAGAATTTGAATTTACATCAGGATAGTGAAATGTTGTTCTGGTTGTCTCTCTTTTCTAATATTTGACTTTTTTCTGGTATAGATTAAGACTTTAGTAAACTGTTCTCATAATTATTTCCTCTAAACTCTATGTATTAAAGAATAATTGAATGACGTATATGATGAATATGCAATCTATATTATTAAATAAGTTAATGTATTTCTTGTTATATGCAATTATTAAATTTGTTTTTAAGAACAGCTGTTTTCTCCGTTTACGGTACATATTACTTGAATGTACCATCATAAATTCAAAACGTAGTTAGGTTAGCTGCGTAGACAAAATAGGCATCGTCTACCTCAAATATACACACACGATCCCTAACTGATTCCTAAAACACATCCTGGAGTAAATGTCAATTTCCGAAGCATAACATAATCAGTAGTGGCATCAATACTAAGCCTACGACATTGTAGATTTCAGATTTTAGGCGTTCCTCTTTTCTTAAATTCCTTGTTATTATAATTTCAATGTAGGAGCCTTGTCACAGATTTCCGACATTTTTTAGCATTGATATAATACTTTCAGTAATCTCAGTTCAACAATTGCATTTTTAAAACTAGTGGTCAATTTTATGTTGCAGCACAATGACGATAGTTGTCAATTTCTGACCACATCATGATGTGTCTGTGCATTTTTTATAAACATTTTGTATGAATATAAAAATGAAGTATCTCAATTAATACCTTAGGCTTGTAGATGTTTACGGACTTCATGAACATCACACAAACACTACGTCAACGGATTGATGACGAAAAGACTGAAATCAATCAATACAAATTTTACAGTAACTCTCATGAATTGGTACACCGAAAATATATGTCTTTGAGTCAATTCATTAGAGACCTGCTTTCGGAGAGAAATTTGCATGCCGGAAGATACATTCTGTCTTTGCGACTAGCTTGCTCCTGTGGGAGTTCATACGTTTCCTCAAGTGTTTTTTTTTTCAACTTAATTTGTTATTGTAATAGATTTATGATGTATGAACTTCAAACTGTTGCCTTACTATACTAGTATATTATCATCAGAACTATCAATCTACCAGTTGCATTACCAACCAAAGCAGTATAATACATTACAAACGTATGATATCGTTACAAGTATTTGATATATTTTAAGAAAGGAAGGTAGGGTTGATATATGCAAATGTTGATTCTCTTTTATCGGTTGCATCATAAAATACAGCAATGTAGGATTGAACTAAAGTAAATCAGAAAACTTGTATGAACTAAGTAAGCAGAAATCTGTTTCTTGTTATACAATTATAATTAGAATTTGTTATTGATTGATAAATTTTGTTTTCATTCTATGCAAATGCTGGGTTTTTTATCTTTTGATGGCAGAATCAACACTTAGTTTCTGGAATTATTATTGTTAGTATTTTTTTTAATAATAATTTAAAAAATTGACCGAGATATTCCTTAAAGTTAATTAATATTTTACGGTGACTACACAACTTAAGTCAGTACTAGTAGTCTTGGTTTCATACCTACCGCGTAAGCAACAATCTACCGCCAATAAAACTTGTATAGAAAACGAAAACACTTAAATATCGTATCAAATTGGAGATATGTACTCCATATGCAGGCAATGTCTGCCTGTTGCTGCTCTGAAATCGAATTTCTTTTGTCGTAAAGTTTTTATGCCCCACCTACGATAGTAGAGGGGCATTATGTTTAAGTGCGTCCGTCCGTCCTTCCGTCCGTCTGTCCGTTCGTTCGTCCGTCCGTCTGTCCCGCTTCAGGTTAAAGTTTTTGGTCAAGGTAGTTTTTGATGAAGTTTAAGTCCAATCGACTTCAAACTTAGTACACATGTCCCCTATGATATGATCTTTCTAATTTTAATGCCAAATTAAGAGTTTTTACCCCAATTTCACGGTCCACTGAACATGGAAAATGATAGTGCGAGTGGGGCATTCGTGTACTGAGGACACATTCTTGTTTTATATGTCCTCCATTTCAGGTTCTAGATGCAAGTCAATATATAAAGCTGACTTAACTGTATAATCCTTTTTTTAAGTTCAATATGTGAATACGTTCAATATATTCAACAATTTTTACTTTTTCAGTGAGAGAAAATCGTAGATACAATTTAACGTGAATTTGAAGGATCAATACAATAGTAAAAGATCTTTAAACAAAAATGTAATGTGAGATTCCTTGGCCGGAAGGGCGAGTTGAATTAAGAGCCCTTTTTTTTTTAGGTCTATTAATGTCAATGTAAACTTAATTATTGAACTTTCATTGACTGAAAAACATGAGAAATGTACAGAGAAAAAAAACATTTGCAGAAGCCAACTTTTTCTTGAATTGAACGATTCTAAATATATATAACTTAAATGATAGTTAAACAGTACTCAAACTGATATATACAATTAACAGTTATCAAACTGTAATGGGAACTGAACGATTAATTTGCATTTACAATTTAATTATTTAATTATTATAATTATTTAAGCATTTAAAAAATACAAATAAATGATAGTTTAACAAATTAAAATTAGGTGGTGGGGGGGGGGGGGGTATATTTTTGAATTGAATTGAACAGGTTGTCAATAAAGGCAACAGTAGTTAATTGCTGTTCAAAAGTAATAAATCGATTATCTCAGATGGTGCCGTGAAAAAATAATACATATATGGTTTGGCGATATCTGGCCACAGCTTTTATTTATATAATATAGATTCATATGATATATATATTTCTCTAATTCTTAGCCGATTTATCGTTTTCCTTACCTGTTGATTATTTTATTTAATCATCGTGTGGTTCGTTTAATCTCAGTTATTCATTGGTCGAAATTCTATTATGACGTCAAATTGTCTTGCTTTTCTTCTGAATTTCCTATTGGCGACCATGCCTGATGACGTCACATAAAAAAGAACACATCTTTTCAGAAGAAGGAATATTTTTGCCTGCATACTGCATAAAAATCATTAGAGAAACTGATTCTACCACCAAATCTCGTGTAATACGATATTTATCCACTCGAGACAGATATCACACTTGATGCAGTGGTAGAATCTAGATGTATATATATATGAAATTCCGTTAAGGACTAAATTACGTCATAGAATATAACGTCTCTCATGTTAGGTAAATCAAAAAAATGAAACACAATCCGTCAGTGGCCCCAGTGGTAACTGAATTTAAGTCTATTTACTAAAATTCCATTAAGAGAAAACGAATCCAGGTGACAAACCAAAACTGAGGGAAACACTTCAACTATGAGAGGAAAACAACGGAACAACAGAAACACTGAACAGCAACAAAAACAAACGCCAACATACATAGAAACGTACTATTTGATAACAACTGTCATGTTCCTGACTTGTTACAGGACATTTTAAGAAAATATGGTGAATTACACCTGGTTTAATGACTTACCAAACCCCCCACTTCTATGGCATTATTAAAAATACCACTAAAATGACAAATAATGTTAGCTACTTTTCGTCTTTCTAGAAGCGGTTTTTTATGAAGTCAGTCTAGAGCTAATAAAGACATGAAAACATACTTTGATTGTATTGTTAAAATTTTCAATGAAACAAATAAAAAATAAAAGACCAAATCCTGACGATAAGAACAATTGCTTGTCATCGTACTACATTTAACAATGAGTAAAACCCGTACAATAAAGTAAGCTATAAAATCCCCCAGTATCACAAAGTGTAAACCAATACAATAGTAATAAAAAATAACTAAAAGACCATTTAAAGCTGGTATTTAGTGTGCTTTTATACAACCAATGCCACTGCTGGTGCTGGTGTAAACTTACTGTTCATATGATGTTTCATTCTTCGATACACTCAGGGGTTTTTTTCTACAACCTAGGCGTAGATTACCTTTGCCATACTTTGAACACTTTTCCGTGGTGTCCAATGCCATTCAACTTCGTATTTAAATTGGCTTCTGTCCTATTGTTTTGTTTTTTTCAAATGCCACTGATGAATCTTTTTAAGAAGAAACGTGTGTCTGACGTTCCAAATTATAAGCCTCATAGTTTTTATATCACAATTTTAATCTAAAATAAACCATGTGTCCCAAGCTAAAATATCAATGAAATAAAAACACTATCGATGATTATAATGTAGAAACGTAATACATGTAGGCCGCCTGAGAAGGGCATGATTATAGTTATCAAAGGTAACAGGATTATTATTTATTACGCCAGACGCGCGTTTTGTCTACAAAAGACCCATCAGTGATACTCAGATCAAAATAGTTACATGGCCAAACAAGTACAAAGTTGAAGAGCATTGAGGATCCAAAATTCAAAAACGTTGTACCAAATACTGCTACGGTAATCTATACCTGGGATAAAAAAATCCTTATTC
Source organism: Mytilus edulis (assembly GCF_963676685.1). Taxonomy (NCBI): domain Eukaryota; kingdom Metazoa; phylum Mollusca; class Bivalvia; order Mytilida; family Mytilidae; genus Mytilus; species Mytilus edulis. The sequence continues at coordinate 38,055,937 of NC_092344.1, read as the reverse complement.
TTATGATAAATTCAAAGTTTTGTAAACAGGAAATTTATAAAAATGAACACATTAAAATTCATTAAATTGTTATTTGGATGGAGAGTTGTCTCATTGTCACTCATACCACATCTTCCTATATCTACATAATTGATATTTATGTCAACACCGAAATTCTGACTACTGGGCTGGTGATACACTCGGAGACGAAACGTCTACCAGCAGTGGCATCGACCCAGTGGTGTAAATAGTTATCAAAGGTATAATGCCACCATTTAAGTAACGACTTGATGAAGTACCTTAAGTGTTAATAATTTTATAGCAATACATATTACGATATAAATATTAAACTACTGATAATAAAGACCATGTTAGTACCGATTAAGACAATACCAGATCTTAACACAATGTTAAAGTTATTAAATATATATATATATATATCTTACAAAGAATTCCAGTATTGGTCCTCAAATTCTGGGGATTCAAATGTTCATGATGATTGCTTATCAAGAAAAGTGTACGAAAAACGTAACAATTCCGAACTCCGAGGAAAATTCAAAAGAAAGTCCCTAATCAAATGGCAAAATCAAAAGCGCAAACACAACAAACGAATGGATAACAACTGTCACACTCCCGACTTGGCACACTTGAAGTTATGTGCATTCACTACCAGTTAAGATGCTTGTCTAAGGGAAGAGATGTGAAATGTTAATGCTACTACACGATGAGAGAGACACATATTGGTTATACTGTAACGGACCGAGAGTCTTACTTGTGTATCCACATTTTATCCACTCCGTCCCATAGATTGTTTTACAGAATTCAAAAGCCCGGTTTTGTTGATGTTAAAATAAAATAGTTAGTCATTTAGGAAAGAGGTTGCGTGAAGAATTTGGCAGGTTCAGCAATTTTACGTTGTTCAATGTGTAATTTTTATGAAAAATAGTGTATAAATGGTTAACATTTTTTAATCATATTAAGTTCGTACTTTTTTAAGGAATGAAATAAAAGTTGAGTTGCGTAACAACTCGTCAAAATTGACAATCAGTTTTGTGTACAATAATCACTTCATTACAAGTGAGGGTCTTAGTTAGCTAGTTAGTCGTCCTGAATATGCATGAAATATTTGCCACTGGACGTTAAGCAACCAACAATCAATCTTAGTTAGCAATAAAATCGGGAATATGCCAAGTCACGAATATGATAATTGTTTTCCACTCGTTCCTTTGGTTTATAATGATTGATTTTGTCCTCTTATTATCTTCCCAATCCCTTTCTGTCATACAATGAAAATGTCTCTATTTCTGAACTATATAATTGTTCGTATTAAAACAATACTGTTTAAAATTCACCTCAAAGAAGCTTAATAATAATACTTTTGTTAACTGAAGTTTGCTTTCCATCTTAACTGAGGCATAAGAAAAAGAAAAACATATGTCTTTATTCTCTATATAAAATCAAGAACTTGTAAAACCATAGAGCAATCGTCCAACCCGAACTTGCGAATCCTAAAGTAAAAGAACAGCCCTTCTGTTGTTATTTTAAGTCTTAGATGGACCTTTTACAAACAAAAACTAACAGAACCCATCGTCAGTTCAAATCGGCCCTCAGAACCGTTTCCAGCAAGTGTGTTTATATTGACACTGAGGAGACATTAGAACCAGTATTTTCAAAGCCTGAACAATTATTTTTTACGAAATGTTGCGAAGGTAAGGATACAATTAATCTATATTTATGGGAATTCACAAGCTTTGAGCACTTTTAGAAAAGGTTATATGGTTGAACCATAACACTGACAAATATTATCAGGAAGCAATCCCGAAAAATAAACCCGTTTCTGAAATAAATATATAGTTAAGGTGGCAATTAATAATGAAACCTGGTCCTTAACTGGTAGACAGTGATAAATATCGACGTCTTTGGAAAAAGTCAGTGTGTAGCATATTCTTTTATTTTATTTCCCCCATGAACAGTAGGATATTAATGTATGGTTTCCGTGAATACACTTTATAACTTCTTGTTCTTCTACTAAATTGATTCAAAAATGTTATAGTTGAATTAACTTTATGTGGGATTTATGAATTATTGCATGATCTAGCTGTTTTTCATTAACACAAGTGAATTCTTTCTATATAAAAATGACACTTTTATGATTGAAACAGTCGACATTTCAGAATTTTATTTTCAAGACATCATTGAAATAGAATTAAGATATAATTAGAAGGTTAAAGAATTATTATTTAATGTCAGAGATACTTATGCCCCAGCAGCACGAACAAGACAATATCAAGGCTTTCAGCACGGAATTTTATTATGAAATAAACATAAAATAAAATGAAACAGAAAAGAGTGGGATAAGATATCAAACAGGAACGAGTTGTAACTGCCACTAAACTGTATTTGGAACCAAAGGCTATCCATCATTTACAATAGAAACTGAGTTCACTTGTGAACTGAAAAAATAAAAAGTGTACATTGATTTGTTTTAAAAAAAACTGAATAATACAACAAAACCCAATAAACATCCTTACATCAGTAGCCATATAAGGAAGGACCAGTTACTTTTCCCTGAATGGTACCTATCAAATTGGACTTATGACCTGGTTTTACTTATATGAGTAACACAACCGGTTCCGCATGTGAAGCAGGATCTGCATACCCTTTCGGAGTACCTGGCCTCACGGTCATAAAACTTTCGAGCATGATTTTTGTACTCAGACTCGAAAATTAACCAATCAAATTGCTGGATTTCATGTTTCGAGCATGATTTTTTTTTTTTTTTTTTTTTTTTTTTTCATATTTTATTGAAATCTGTACATTTGTTAGTTCAATACATCGAATACCGGTACCTTATCCCGGTCTCGTTAACATTTGTAAATAACATATATATGCAGATATGAGTATTTGTTAGTAATTTACACATTATAATGACATAATAAAATAAAAAATATATACCATAACAGAAATAACAATTTGAATGTTCCTTAACAATCTAAATAGCTTAAAATTTACTATACTCGAGCATGATTTTTGTGCTCCGAGCACTGAGCAAGGTTTTCTGCCTTCAAGGCCTGATATCACATTCGGTTTTAGTGGGGTTTGTGATGCTCAGTGTATGTTACGTTTTGTGTACTTTTTTTCGTCTGTTTTTCATTTTTAGCCATGTTGATGTCAGTTGATGGTACTTGAAAGATCCACCGCAAATAAATATGAATATAACCATACAAGTAGTGCATGCATGCATGTCCTCCAATACCATCTCTCATATAAAAAAAAACACATCATGAAGAATCGAACTTTGTGTTTCTTTTCTAGCTACAAATGTATCCAGAATCAAAGGTGTAGAACATATTTTATCATAATCATTTGGTAATCAATGCAATTTGTGTCTCCATGAAAGTCTTGAACATTAAAACAAATAATTAGATAAACAAGCTAACGTTAAGTGTTTGGCTCAGTAAAGCTGCCATTGCGCAACACAGTTTAATATATATAGAAGTCTATGTCAATATGAAACACTGTCAAACATTCATACATAATAATCACACAGATCTGTGTCCACACTTGTTAATATATGAAATAATTATAAGGCGCATGTGTCGCATAAGGTTTGTTTCGCAGATGCTTTAAGCAATTGTTTAAATGTAGTAATTCAATGTAAATAAATGCTTGGAGTATAAGCTTCATTTTTTCACTTTCAATGTAACTATGCCAGACATATTTATTAGTAATAATGGCTTATTAAAGTTACTTAAACACTTAAATCCACACAAAGCCACTGGCCCTGATAATCTGCCAGCATATTTTTTACATAATTTTGCAGAAGAATTGTCTCCATTTTTGACATTCTTTTTCCAAAAATCTATTGATACTGGTAAAATCCCAAATGATTGGAAGCAGGCTAATGTTGTACCAATATTTAAAAAAGGTGACAAGCATAACGCTATTAATTATAGACCAGTTTCATTAACTGCAATATGTTGCAAAATTCTAGAACATATTTTAACAAGCAACATAAGGAAACATCTTACAATTAATAATATATTAAATGATAGTCAACATGGGTTTAAAAGTAAAAGGTCTTGTGAAACCCAACTTATCATCAGCATACAAGATCTTGCAAAATCATTAGGATATGGTAACCAAATAGATGTCATACTTTTAGATTTTTCCAAAGCTTTTGATAAAGTTCCCCATCAAAGATTAGCCCAGAAATTAGAATTTTATGGTATTAGAAATCAAAATTTTAATTGGATAAATGACTTTTTAGCTGACAGGCAACAGCAAGTACTATTAAATGGTGTTAAATCTTCAAAATTAGCTGTTGACTCTGGTGTGCCTCAGGGAACAGTTTTAGGCCCAACATTATTTTTACTCTTTATTAATGACCTACCCGAACATGTAACTTGCAATGCAAGACTTTTTGCAGATGACTGTTTATTGTATAGAAATGTAAATAATAGTTCTGATGCACAATTACTTCAAAAAGATTTATCTAGTTTAGTAAAATGGGAAGAGGACTGGCAAATGAATTTTAATCCTGAGAAGTGTTATGTAATTCATATTTCTAAAAAAAGTAAACCTTCCTCTTTTGATTATATATTGCACAATCATGTTTTAGAAGCAGTAAAAGACAGTAAATATTTAGGCGTAACTATAAGCCATGATCTTGATTGGGGAACACATATAAACAATATTACTTGTAAGGCAAATAAAACCTTAGGTTTTCTTCGTAGGAACCTGAAAAACTGCACACGTAAGGTTAAAAACCTTACGTACACATCACTTGTCCGTCCAGTCGTCGAATACTCTTCCCCTGTCTGGGATCCGTACAAAAAACATCACATCACTTAGGTTGAGCAGGTACAGCGTAAGGCAGCCAGGTTTGTCTTCAATGATTATAAAGACAGATCACCTGGTGCAGTTTCAAACTTAATTAAATCTTTGGAATGGGAAAATTTAGAAATAAGAAGGAAAAAAGCTAGATTAACTATGCTGTATAAAATAAATTGGGGGTTAGTGGAAGTTCCTAAGGACAATTTAACAATATCTGATAGACGTACTAGGGGGAAACATAAATTTAGGCAAATATCTACAAATAAAGATTTCTATAAATTTTCATTCTATCCTCGCACTTTTTCAGACTGGAACTCACTACCTGAAGCAATAGGTATGTCTGACACCCTGGAATCCTTCAAAAGTGGCATATCCACTCTAACACTTGCAGGATCCACAACAACTTATTAATTTAAACTACAAAGCCACTGTACATAATATATATATGTTATTGTTAATGATTTTTCTTTGTCATATTATTTTTAAATTAGATCCATATGTACATAGCACACAAGTTCCGGGAAGTTTTACACTCCTACCTAGGAGTCTACTCCCGTATTCAGAAGAAGAAGAAGAAGAAATTCAATTATGAACAAAAGAACAGGGGAGATATTTCAGTGTTTCCAGTCTGGTTGGTTTAGTATATCTATGAAGACTTATATATGAGAGGTCAACTGGATGTGTATTGATTGAAAGTATCCTAGACCAGGGAACATGATTTTCATTTTTTTGCAATTGAACTAAAACTAGCTTCCAGTACCGGAACAGCGATACTTTTTTATAAATTATAAAAGAGGGTCAAAAGATACCAGAGGGCTGAGGGACAGTCAAACTCATAGATTGAAAATAAACTGACAACGCCATGGCTAAAAAAAGAAGAATAATAGTACAGAAGACACAACATGGAAAACAAGACTAAGCAACACCTAAAACTGGGGGTGATCTCAGGTGCTCCGGAAGGGTAAGCATGTCCTGCTCCACATGTGGCACCCGTCGTGTTGCTTATGTTATAACATCATAATTCGGTAGGTCACATTCGTGAAAAGGGTAGGATATTGTAGTTACGACATAAGGAACATATCCGTTATCATCTGTGAAACGGTTATTCCATAACGGCCAACCAACTCGTGATGGTGTCCCTAAAATATACGAAGGGATGATTTCAACTTCACCGTTTGGAACTCTTGATTTAACAGCTTCCTTGTAAGCAGCAATCATCTATTAAGGAAACCATGATAGGATATACAAGCCCTGGAATATCGTATCAACTGGGAGATATATACTCCGTATGTAGGCGCTGTTGTAATGTTGTTACATAGAAATGGAAAGTTCACAGTTGAGAAGCTGAAATCATCTCTTTTGTCGTAAAGTTTTGTTTTCAACCGACCCTCATTGTCAATTTCTAGATGTAAGTCAAGATATGAGGCAGACTTAACTGTGTCTATAGTATCCTTTATCTCTAGTTCGATGGGAAAGATGATAAGCAAGCCAATAATAAGATCCATCAAGCTAGCGAACAATAATCCAGCAAACAATAAGATGCAGCAAGCTAGCAAACAATAAGAAAACATGTCAACCTAATCATGCATAAAAATCGAAGACCTGCAATAACACGAAACGTCCTTTGAAAATGACAATCATTTTCAGTAGGAAGACTAAATGCAATTTCATTTTAACACAGATATTAGTTATTCGCGTATCTAATACAACGTTTCATTAAGCCGGACATCTAAAATTCCTTTTATCTAATCTTTTCTGTTTTTAGTGTTCTCTGATTAGACAAGGCTTTGCTGAATAATAAGTTCTTCGATTGATCACAATGTCATATTTCAATAACGATCAGTAAATTTTGGGTCAAAACCGTACTTAAATAATCATGATCAAACCTAGTAATCTTTAATAAAGAACGTGTACGTGTACTTAGTTTAAAGTCGATTTGACCAACTTTACACTTTTGCATAATCTAGCTCCCGTTACTTTAAAACCTTCATTCCTAATATTTCCTATTTTTGTTATAATCATAAATTAAAGGAAGTACGGACAGTGGCGCAGGAATGGACTTAAATGTGTTTGTGTGTGTGTGTGTGGGGGGGGGGGGGGGGGGGTGCAAACATTTGCAATATTTTTGTTTCTAAACTAGTGGATGGAAAAGAGGGAGGGGCAGAAACAAGAAATGACTTCTTGAATTGCTAAGAGGGCTGGTACTGTTTACACTTATTTTTCATCTTTTTCACGTTATACTAGTATTTAAAAATATATACTACATAAAAGAGGAGAATTGAAATAAATACTTTAGACTATTATATTCTCAATTAAAACACCACCTCCATTGTCTCGTGGTAGCGTGTAATGCAGGAGGCCATTGGTTCAAACCCTGACCGTGTCAAACCAAAGACTTTATAATTGATATTTACTGCTTCTCCACTAAGCACGTGGTATTAAGGAGTAAGAGTAAAGACTGTTCGGCTCGGAGTCAAAATAATGTGTTTGGGTAAGGTGGTAGTAATGTCATCCTGAGGACAGTTACCTTGTGAACTAGCACGTTAAACATCCGGCTCAGGGTGTCTGTCTAGTACGAATCAGGGTTAATATTCAATTCCATTAGCATGTTGTCGTCCTGAATATGCATATTAATTTGCTGGATCCAGGTGGTGGACAACCCCTTCGTGGAAAAAAATTGGAATCACTGAAGCATAACTGGACCCCCCTTTCTAGGTCAGTCTGCCCCTCCCCCCCCCCCCTTTATGAAAAGTTCTGGATCCGCCAATGAGACGCATGTTAATTATGAGTGGTACAAATCATGTGTATATTTTTTAAGGAACGAAAGAACGAATTAATTGATTGGAAAACAAACCAATAAGTAATGTTTTTGTATTATTATTTTTTGCAGTACATGAACTTTTATTTCAAAACTTCGGATTAAGTAAGTAAAACTTTATTTTGATTCGGCATATTGACAAACAGTAAAAACATAAGCTTTAAATGAGCTTTTCACCGAATATAAAAACATATGTATTAGCAAATAAAACAAGACATGCAGCATGCAAATTAATAATAAAAAGCAGCAACAAACATTATTTTTCGGATTCATTAAGAATAACAGTCATACCACGGCATCAATTTGTTTTTTGTGGAGTTCGGGCTGCTACTTTAGCTTTCTTTGTAATGTTTGCTAACTTTTGTTTGTCTTTTAAATCATTTTTCTTTTTGTTCATGGTATTGTCTGTTATAATCGATTTATGATTTTCGAGTGTTCAATTTTTATTGGCGGATGAATAGGGGGTCCGTGGAATGGATTCCCTATTTTCTAATTGTCTGAATCGATCTTATCTTCTGCAAATTACTGGTAGGTGAGTTTTCCGCGGATAAAAACTTTTTTGCAGTACTATACAAAATTTACAATACTAACTTGAGAGGCCCCTCATGGGGGGGGGGGGGGTCCTAGTAATCACATAATCACCATTTTTTTGCCAATATAATCACATAATCATTAAATATTTGCTTATCTTTAGTAATCAAATAATCATAAACTAAAAATACAGTCCTAGGTAATCAAATAATCATGAAATATTTGGCTTAATAATCAAATAATCATTAAAAAAACGGCCAAGTAATCACATAATCAAAAACCCCATGAGGGCCCTCACTTGACACACGTAAAACCTAAACGTGTGCATTGCAATATATAACAAGATAAAAGATTTGTCAGCGCATGTATGGTAAAGGTCACGGTAGCGTGACGTCATAATAGAAGAAACGTTGTCAAAGTGACGGCACCTCCTATTCCTCACTACACAGTTTCATCTGTCGCAGTAAGGAGTGATTATAAAAGAAGCAAACATATATTAGATTATTTCAATCCGTGTATACGTAAAGTTGTGGAAGAAAGAATGAAAAAGGATCGGTAAGCATAGTTTAAGTTAATTTATGCTAATTTTAATAATGTATGTATATTAAAAAAAAAAAGAGAACTATACCTAATGTTTCATAATATTACTTTATTACTATTATTAATAGTGTAAGTAGAACCACATGCAGCCTTACAAGAACGCGAATTAAATAACAGCACCGAAAGGATGCTCCTCCAGTTAAAAGAAAAAGAAAATCAGCGCTTTAAACTTTGACTACAACTAAATCAAAGTGAAAAATGTAGATAGCAAGATAATATAATAAGAATAGTATAAAAAAAAATATGCTACTACTACTGGGTCTACATATAATGACGAGACTAGTTTTTTTATGATTTGACTAGAAACATGTAAAACAAATTGTCGGTTAGTTAAAAAACTGATGTCAAAAGTAAACAATTTATTAGCTTCATTATAAAACTGTGCGATAGTTTTATGAAAACATAATGGTAAATATAATGACTAATTAGCAAAATAGTCTTGTAAAGATATCTTGAACTATTGGTCAACGAGGTAGCATGTCTCTATATTTGTCTAGCAAACAGACTTTTTTTTTTTATCCCAAACTAAAATATAAACGCTATATGTAATACCTTTACATAGTTTATTTTATTAAAGAAAACTCAGCCGCAGAAGACTGCGTAACAGGAGCATATTATACACAATATAAATTACAACATAGTTCATAATACATACAGTATACATAGTTCATAATACATACAGTATACATTTTTAATCTATACATCTTCAGAAATAAATCTTTGTTTATTGCAATTTTAAATCAGACAAGCATCTTTTCTACCTTTTGAATAAAAACTGACAACTTAGACAGCACATTATTATCACAATATTTAAGCATGCCCAGTACCTTTTTAACATTTGGATATTCTAAATAATATGGAGGTATGAACTTCCCCCTTAAATCTTTAACTTCACAATTGGTACATATACATATATAGTGGTACACATTCCCAAGACCAGCTTTACAACATGGACAAATTCTCTCATTTCGTGGTACATTTCTCCATCTCCCTGTTTCAATGGGAAACTTTGTATTACATACCCTTAATTTACATATATTTACTCTATGACCCCACCTTAATTTTAACAGATATATGGTTCTAAGCAGAACTCTTCTTTAAAGTGTAAATAAAATCCCCCCCCCCCCCCCCCGGGCCCTCCTTTGAAGAGTTGTTTATATCAGAGAACCATTTTTGAATAAACTGGTCCTGGAGACGCTGCCGTACATTAATTTTAATATGATTACAATCAACTACTCCGAAATATTATAAATTATATTTCACAAAAGCCACAGTCATTAAACACAGATTTTACATAGTTAAACCATTTGAAATTATAACCTTCATGCTAATGCATGTACCAAAGTAACTTATACAGTTTACCCGATATCTTTTTATCACTTGTTGCAAGCTTGTGCCAAAAACATACCATTTGTAAGTTGATCTGCAGTTCAAGTGGAAATCTTCCAAGTTCTCCATGCACCATAAAATTTGGCGTAGAGGATCGCACCCCAAAATGCGCTTACAAAACTGTAGATGTATTTTTTCAGTATTATTTTTATTTTCAAACCCCCATATTTCCGAGGAATAGGTCAAAATAGGAACCACCAATGCATCAAATAATTTTAACTGTAAATCAATCGGGAGTGAGATATTTTGTATCTTCTTGTAAAGAGCATAAAGTACCACAGATATATACCTCCATAATACAACACATCATTGTTTTATACGGTCTTCTTCAAGTAATGATTCCTTGCCATTTTAAGCTGAGGAAATATGAAAACAAAATATTTTTTTTCTCTTTTGTAGTGATAAAGTCGAAAATATGGCACATACAAAGCAGGCTGTGCACAAGAAGACGACAGAAAGAAGTAAGTTTAAGGAGCCACTTCATCGCGCGTTATTCCTTCTTGGGTTTGTTTGCTCACCCGGTGGACTAATTGTTTTAATCGAGAGCTTGATTAGAACGGGATTCCTATGCCTTTTTTATGTTTTTTTATTTCGGTGTAGTAGTTTAAATCGGACTTTCCCGAAAACGGTAACAAAAATTCATTTTTGTTTTGCTGGGGAAAGGTACACAATTTTTCGAGAGATAGGTATATAAACTTGGAAATAAGGTAATGATTGATGGAGCGGCTTTACCAGACGTTCCGTGTGTATAGTTCATATTCTACATATAATCTTTTTGGTTCGATCAGTGTGCAGTTTCTACACCCCTCCCCCTACCCCAAACCGGCCAAATAAAATGTCTGCAACAATGTAAGGATCATAAACACATTTTCTAGGCCGAAGTGACATGCAACTTCTGATAAACGTATTATCTCACTTCATTCTTCAAACAGGAATATTACTAAAACAATAAAGGTGCACAATAAAACGAAAGCATATCTCGTACATATTAATTACAAATATCGTCTTCGAATTATAAACATGTAACTCCGTGCTGTTATAAGACTAAAGCGTTAATATGATTTGAATACTTGTAAAAATATAGTACATAACGTTGATGTATAAAATCGATACCGAAATACAGCGGCAAGTATTACAGTATGGAACAGCATGGTTTCATCCCTATTTCTATAACCTCCAATGGGGGGTCCAAAGGGGGATGGGGTGGTCCGGGGTTTGGAACCCATTTTGTTTGACGACCAATGCCTTTAAATAGGGTTCCAATCTCCCTTTTTCTTGTCGATCCCCCACTGATATGCCTGTGCTATGTCTAGAACCTAGCCATTTGCAATGCTCAGTTATATTTCATGTTTTTGTCCTTTCGGTAAAGTGTTGATGACAGTTCTAAAATAGTGTATCTTTTTAGTGAACAAATTTTCTTAACTGGAGTTTGGCATTGTACAGATATATTTTAACCTGTATATTGACTTATATATGTCTTTTCTTTCTTCATTTACTAGTAATAGTATTCGTTGTAGTGCTATTTCATCATTTCATTAACATATATTTCCAACTCATTAATACCACATCATTAACTAATACAAAGCTTTGTGTATTTTGTAGTCGGATTAAGAAGCCAGAAATTCAAGATAGAGTATGATACAGTGGAAAACGTGGACAGGAATGGAAATGAGTAAGTTTTCTCTAGTTTTTCTCTGTACAAATATAGAATATGAGACCATATCAAATTCAATTCTCTGTAAAAAAACAAAAGGTCCTTAAACCATAAAGTACAGCAAAACATACCGTATAATAATTACCTTACCGTATCCTTACGACAATGGTATATCTTCGACAAAATAAAACCTCCCAAACCGGATATGAAATTTCAAACTAAATGAAATTTACAAAAATAAAGTCATATGAAACGAGTGACTGTTGAAAAATAATGCTTATTCAATTCTTGAACCAAATCATGTATTTATCATAAACTTGGTCTGTTGTGCACGATTTTATCATTTTTTACGCAAACATATCGTATAATCGTCAATTGTTTTTCTCTCTGTCTGTGATTATGTGAAAATATGGCGGCTATCGTGTTTTGAAGCCGAAGTTTACCGATTGTCACCTTATAGTAAACAATCAACAAAGAAGCATGGATATTGAGCACGTGTATAACATGTACAATCAGACAATATATTATTTCAATGAGAAAACCATGCGTATTGCGATCACCGGATTTTTACGAGACGGGTCACGCTAAGGTCACTTTGCATACGAAAAATATGCCGGCTAATTGCTTCCTGGAAGTAAGCAATTAAAAAAAAAGTATATATACATAAGTTTAATAATGAAAACTATTCATTTAGTTATAGAAAACACATGCATCATTTTTTTTAATTTGAGGTTTCATATGACTTTAAGCAAGAGACAATGATACAGACGAAAAAATCAGAAAAACGAACAATGCCGTCGAGTTGATAGATGTCTAATAACTTAATAATAGAAATATAAGAAAATCGGAAAAGCCTGATAATAATGGTATACCACATTGTATATCGACATGAAGTCATGTTACACAGGGTAACATATTAGGTTATCCTCTTAAAATTATACATGGTTTTGCATTCGTATTGTCACTCCTTCAGGGTCATAAATTGGGAATGGCCATACTTTATGTTTTAATGGGTTAGTTCAGGTAGCCACTACTTTCTGGTTTTTTGATAAGAGTCCAGTTCTACTATACAACTGATTTCTGTGCTAAAATGACGCAATGTACTAGTATCATGATTAAGAAGCGCTATTTTATGAAGCGAGTCGCTATAAATTACGTTAAGAACAAAAATAACTGTTTCAGATTGTTTGCCAACTGGAAGTGTTTAATTCAAGAAAAAGAGGAAGCAATCCAAACAGCCTCAACCAAACTACAAAACATGCAACCAAGCAAACTTTCCGAGAATAGGCTCAGACAAGAAATAGAACAATGGATCGATTTTAAAGAGGCTGACAGACATGTCATGAAGCGACGCATGCACAATCTACAAACTTCTATGAAAGATAAGCTGCATTACTTAAGGAAACAGAAACACTTTCTTCTTGATAAACAGAAAACCCTGAAAAATGTTTACAAGACAATTGAAAAGAGCAACCGCTCAAGAATTCCAAATCCTTTTCTACAATTCATTCTTGACGTCAAACGCGAACATTACAAACTTTTCAACAAGGAACTTTTGATTTCATCAAATGGTAGCTTAAACAAGTATAAAAGACAAATGATCGAAGCCAACACTGCCATTATTGATGACACCACGTTATATTTTGGGAGAACTGGTAAAACAAACGTGATGACACAAATTCATGAAAATAAACTAGAATCCGACAAGTGTATTACAGGCGAGTGTGTTGACTCTTGCTGCGCATGTCGTAGGTCCGAATCAGAACTTAGTTTTCTGAATCATGAATTTGAAATTGAGTGTAATATGTTTGAACTATCTATAGAAAGCAAGAAAACTGAAAATGGTTCTAGAAAGAAGGACACACAAAGGAACGAGCTCAAAAAGCATGCTAAGAGATCGAAAATTCCTGTTCAAGTAAAGCTGCCACCATTGCTAGCTAACAAGAAAATAGAATACGAGGAAAAGTCGTCCTCTACTCCAGTAAAACTACCACTACTGCTACTAAACAAGAAGATGAAATACGTGGAAGATTCGTACTCCGAGTCTCTAAAACGCCAACCATTGTTACCAAACAAGAACATGCTATACGCGAAAGAACGCTCTGACACTACTCTTAAACTACCAGCATTATTACCTGACAAAAAGAAAACATGCATGCAAGAACACCCTTTCACTTATCGTCCTGGCACTCCAAAACTGCTTCCACCATTACAGATCTTGCCACAAAACATAAAAAAGACATTAATTGTAAACAAGATCAGGGATGAAAATAAATATAAAAGTAAAGTTAATATGTCAACAGAATCAACGTCTAAACCAGCAACACAGCAACTAGCTGAGACAAATTCTTCCAATGAAATTTTAGACATGAGCGCAGAAATAGGTTCTAAAAGGGTAAACTGGAAAAGCAAGTACCCAACTTTAAGGCTGCAAAACGCATCTCGTAACAATAACTACGCCAGTGATAGAAAGTACCGATTTTCCAGGCTGCACATTTCATCTGGTCAAAAATGCTATATCCCTAAAAGCAAAAGAGATAAAGTTAGCAAAATGGTTTATAAAAGATACTGCACCACAAGAAAACAAAACATGAATATAGGAAAGCAAACAGACAGAGAAAAATCAGACAGATACCCAAAACCAGATCAAATTCATGCATTGCCACAAAATATGAAAGAGAGATATATTATTAATAAGATCAGTAATGAAAAGAAAGAGAAAAATAGAGTTATTCCAACGCAATCAAAGTCTATAACAGCAAACGGTGGAACTTTAAATATGAACTCAGAATTTGCTTTGAGAAGGGTAAAATGGGAAAACAAGTTTCAAACGTTTAGGTTGCAAAAGACATCTGGTAAAGATTACCACATCTCTGAGAGAAAGTACCGATTTTCCAGGCTGCATAAGTCATCTGGTAAAAATTGTTATATACCAAAAAGCAAAAGTGATAAAGTAAGCAAAATCGTTACTAAAAAATATTGTACCACAAGAACACAAAAAAGGAATGTCAAAAAGCAAACAGAAATGGAAAGACCGGACAGGTACCCAGCACCAGATCAAATTCATAATTGGCAAGATAATTTAAAAAACATATTGATTTTAAAAAAGATGAGCAAGGAAAAGAAATGTGAAAGGGAAGTCGTGAAATCAATGCCTTTATCAGCTACACAGAAGGCCGATGAGACAAAAACTTCCAAAAAAAAATCTAAACCAACACAAGAGCAGACTGGTGAGACAACTGCTTTCAATAAAATGTATAAATCAACACAACAAGAGGTTGATGAGACAAAAGCTTCCAATAAAATGTCTAAACCAGCACAACAGCAGGCAGATGAGACAAAAGCCGCCAATAAAATGTTTAGATCAGCACAAGAGCAGGCAATTGCAACAAAAGCCGCCAATACAATATATAAATCAGCACAAGAGCAGACTGATGAGACAAAAGCTTCCCATAAAATGTCTAGATCAGTACCAGAGCAGACTGATAAGACAACATATTCCAATAAAATGTCTAAATCAACACAACAGATGGCTGATGCGTCAACAACTTCCAATAAAATGTCTAGATCAGCACCAGAGCAGACTGATGGGACAAAAGCTTCCAGTAAAATGTCTAACTCAACACAACAGCAGGCTGATGAGACAACATATTCCAATGAAATATCAGACCCAGCACAAAAGCAGACTAATATGACAACAGCTTTCAATAAAATGTCCAAACCGGGACCTGAGCAGACTGTTGAGACAACAGGTTTCAATAAAATGTCCAAACCAGCACCAAAGCAGACTGTTGAGACAACAGCTTCCAATAAAATGTCTACATCAACACAACAGTATGCCGATAGGACAACAGCTTCAAATGATACCACAAGAAAACAAAACAGGAATGTTAGAGAGCAGACAGAAAGAGAAAAATCGGTCAGCCATTTAGAACAAGACCAATATCATACTATGATGAAAATTGCAGTGGATGATAAATATCCAACTGAAGACATCTTTCACAAGCTGGGTGATAACGAACTGATAGGGTTTTATCAGGTGCAAGAAAATGATCTGTTTCCTGTCATCGAAAATATGAGTGACAGCAAAGTGATAGAAATATTCAAGAAACTGCACGACCAGCATATTGCAGTCATTCAAAGTAATACCGTATATGACATTCAGAGCTCGAGCTCAGGTAGTACAATAGATGATATTCAAGATGCAGGAGAAAATGGTGGTACATTGAAATCAACAATGAAAACATTTGTAAAAAAACTTATTCCAGGTTGCATAACGAACGGAAACCAATGTCAACCAACAGAAACTCTTTCTTCAGATTGGCAAATTATAAAAATCCTCTCTGGAACGAATATCAAGACACAACATATTCCTATGCCATCCGCACAATTTATTCCTATGCCACCCAATTCACCAAAACCAAAAACATCAAACGTCAGACGTAAACGATATGGCCGAAAAAAGGATGAAAATAACAATCTAGAATCTTAAAAGCATTAATATTCAGATTGTTTGATACATGTACGCTTCATATTTGCAAAAGAACATCTTTAGTGGATACCTCCAGTTGTTAGAGATATTGCAGGGAAAATGTTGAAAACTTATAAAATAAAATCGGATTGTGTGATACATTCACAATTCATATTTTCAAAAGACTATCTTTAGAGCATATATGTTAACATATATATAGTTAATATACTCGGGTAATTCATTTGTTAAACTAGGCCTCAGCTTGCGCTGTAAATGTACAATGTCCTAGTTTGTTTTTAGCAGCAATGGCAAAAGAGGTCTGAAACATTGTTCCAGGACCACTGAGTGGCGAGAATATAATGAAATATCCAGTAAAAACAGCAAATTGAATATATATAAAATAGCAATAGCAACAATAGAAAGACATTCATATTGCATATATGTAAATACCTTTTTTTGTAAATAAAATAAATTAAAAAAACAATTTTATTTTTATCAATGTGTCACACTCCATTGCACAACCTTAATATCTAATATTTCATTAGAAATCTAACAGTAGGAAAAATTACGAAATAATAAAGTATTATGAGCCACTGACATTTAAACTTACATTGTATGAGGTCTATAGATTGATTGATTGGTGTCCTATCAGCAGTTTTGTGCTATTTTGTGGCAGTCAGTTTTTATTGGTGGAGGAGGTCAGAGAGCCCAGAGAGAACTACCTTCCCTCTGTAGGAAAACTGACGATACTGGTTAATTAAGATTAGTCTAGCTCATCTGCCACATGCAAATTTTCTACTCACAACCTCAGTGCAGACCAGCTAGTGATAACACTAATATGACTACTTGGAGGAATTAATTGTCCACCAAGGTCCATCTTTATGTATCAAAAACCCCAATAATTTTAAGTACAGGTATAAGGAGTAAATATATTAGAGGATGTTTTAGAATATAGCATGTCTTTTACTTTTATATAACAATTTTACATGGAATTGAAGTGAGCTAGCTAAAGGATGACCCATATTCTCACAATCGATTTTATGAATACAATGTACCCTAATGATTGTTGTTATTATACTTCATCTTAAAATGCCATATTTTGATTGGCTAATACGAGGGTGTTGATTTACTCTATCACATGGCTGAGAGGGTGACAATTTTTTTTTAATGTCACCTTCTCGTCTAGACCAATAAAAAATCGATAATTTACAGGACAATGAATTGAATTAACATCAAGTTGTTAAATAAAATGCTTAATTTCTACGTTTTGGCTCAGATTCTATTATTTGACTGTCAAAATAAAAAATCTAAAACATCTTGCTTCACTTCTGTTGATTTTTGTAATACTAGTAACGTTGTTATATGTACGTGACGTCATAGAAAATACTTATTGTTATGCGTTTACTTTTTTACATTGGCTAGAGGTATAGGGGGAGGGTTGAGATCTCATAAACATGTTTAACCCCGCCGCATTTTTGCGCCTGTCCCAATTCATGAGCCTCTGGCCTTTGTTAGTCTTGTATTATTTTTAATTCTAGTTTCTTGTTTTTAGTATGGCGTTCATTATCACTGAACTAGTATATATATTTGTTTAGGGGCCAGCTACAGGTCGCCTCCGGGTGCGGGAATTTCTCGTTGCATTGAAGACCTGTTGGTGACCTTCTGCTGTTGTCTGTTCTATGGTCGAGTTGTCTCTTCGCCGCGGTTGACAATGTCTTCTCGGGGTAACAATCTGCTCTATCACCCTCTAAGCTGTGTTATTTATATAATGTAATTGTCACACTCAGACTGTATAATATAAATCATGGCTAATAGCACTGAAACTGTATGTAATTAAGTTTTAAACAAAAATAACAATACCAATTATGTTTTGTATTGTTTTAAGGGGTAGCTCCTAATATATATACATATATAATGTGTGTTTACTATGTCTTCAACAATATTCAACAGTAACATTTTCTGGTCACTTATTTATTTATAGTAAAGAATTTCGGCAATATCACCCCTCCCCTCACATCCAAAAACACAACCCAAACATATCAGCTGGAAAGATGATTGTTTTAATTGCTACTTTCAATTACTGTAAATTCAGAAATTATAGAGTGCTTTTTGTTTTGCAACTTTTGAGGAATGAATAACAAGAGTGCACACGCTGAAATGTCTCGCCTTCTTTACTAACCATTGATATCATCTTGATAGTCCTCAATATAAAGCTTTACTACAACTATCACATAAACTTAACATGATCCAAGAAAACAAAGTCAATGTCATAGAAACCAAACAAGAAATACATGTACACCTTACAATCGTTCAATAGGAATCAATACACCGAATATAATTGACCTATTGCTTATATTTTCTAAGAAACTGACTTAACCCTCTTGCTATCAGTTAATTTTCAAGGTTGCATTTCGCGTGCCAGAAAATACGACAGCTTGACGTCTGTGACGTTAGATGTCAAAAGTCGGAAAGCTAACCCCGGTTTGACCCCATTAACAATGAAAGTCATGTAACTACCATATTTGGGCAATTTTTTTTGTAATTTTTTCGTCAATTGAAACGACTCTATTTCCTCCAAAATATCATATTAAATGAAATCAAAGCATGCTGTTCGTTACAAATGCCAATTGTGTATACTTTTTAGAAGTTCTCGCATACAAATTGTTTTGATTAAACGTACTGAATTAGAACACGAAGACTTCAAACCAAAGGTCGGCACTCGTCGCGTCAAGTTTTTTCAACACATCAGTTCAAATTTCTTTCTTAACTTCTAGGAAACCTATGCTGAATTTAAAATATGTGATCAGGCTTTTTACAAAACTGGCCCGTGTCAAATTTGTGCCACTTAATACGCTGTAATACGCAAATATGCAACTTCGATGTGACGATATTTCTGACGAAGCGTTGCCGATAGTAATTTACGAGTTACGTCCCTTTTGTTGACACTTTTCATGAACAAACTTAGTAGTACTATCATATATATATATATATATATATATATATATTATTATATTAAGCACCATATGCTGTTATTTACATGTGGGTATTATTGAAATAAGTTTACTAAATATATTTTGATACTTAAGACCGTATGTAAAACAATTAGAAACACATTTTATCACTTTGCAGAACTCAGCGAAATAGGCCCTTTGTGCCATATTATATTATTTCAAGAGAAATCTTCAATATTTATATATTATTTTTACTGCTGTCAACAAATTATATTAGCACAGAAATAAATTTCTACTACATAAATACAAGAGGTAGCCAAAATATGCATGAATATTATACTGGATCTAGACAGGCTTAAAATGATCACAAACAGGAATTCCTTTTTATTACTGATACCTGGTCCTATCTTTTTCATTTACATTTATTAAAAAAAGAGGTTATAATCGAAGTATTCTCAATGTAAATTCTTCATTGTTTTAAATAAAAGGAATTTGGTTTGCGATCCTTGTATGATAAAGCTAAACATATATAAATTTTGTCTCATTGATGCCATTCAAGTTCTAAGTAAGTAAACGAATGCCAGAATGGACTCAAATTATAAAAAAGCCTAAACCAGCAATTAATCATTTAAATGGTTTATAATCATGAACTTGAATATAAATAAGAACGAGAAAGACTCGGTCTCATACTTTTTTTCTTCTATTTAAAAAAAATTAAATAACTATGCATATTTATAAAAGTATCTCAGAGCAGTTTCTGAGTGCTTAATCAACAATTATGTTTTAGATCACAAGTCATAAGTAAGTCATACTTCGTGTCAGTATGGAAATGCTTTGAATAAGAGTAATTAAGGATGAACTTATATAGGTGATCTTAGGTAAAATTAAATGAATCAAAAATTCATAAATTGATACTTTAAGCTGGAAGAGCATTAGTTAAGGATTAAAATTAGCAAAAAATGTTGATAGGTCATGGAGCTCCATTTCAAGATATTTGATTTATAAAATATGGCGGGAAAAGGCTGACTTTGACTTTTACCTTATATTTGTATTAGTATTATTTGGGTCTCAAATCAAAAGAAAGAAAATCAAGAATCTGCTTAAATTTTGTCAAATGACCTTTTATGAGCGATTTTAAAGTCTTATTTTAAAAGATAAATAGGCGTTATGGGGCAAAATATTGTTCCTTGTATCATATGGTATGGAAAACACCAAGGATTCCGAACATTTGACACTTATTCCAAAACCTCACCTAAGATCACCTAAGTACATCCTAAAATGAAAGTCTGAAAGAGATTAAATATTTTTAAGTTCAAAGGACAAGACTTTTGCATTTGATTTACTTTTGCAGGATGCCTTCAACACAAAAAAAATATATTGACAAAGAATGAGTTTTTTTAGTCGTCTTAAAGTTGTGCACGGTATCCTATATTAAGATTGCCTTACCTTATTGTTTTAGTTAACGTCAAACATTTCACTGACTTAAAAGAGAATAATAAATCAAGTTCACAGCTGAACTCGCGAGTGTTTTTTTTTTCAAACAAACACACTAAATGTATGTTCTGTATAATGTACATTATGTTCATATACATGTTGACATCGATGTGTAAGACCAAAAACTACAATGTCAAAAGATGTCTTACTTTTGGAATTTGGTTCAAGCGGGGTTTCCTAAGGGGTGATAGAACGTAACTTAATATTAGACTTGATTTTTTTAACTGTGAGTCTAGAGATACGTTTTATTATTTTTTTATAAAGTATTGTAATCTTTTGTTTATCTGTGAATAAAAGAAGAAAAAAAGGCAGACAATTTCGCATAATTTATATTTATATACGTAATTGTTAAAAGACGGCCAATTTAAGTATTATAAACTTTAATAATAAGACACATGCTTAAAAGATCGAAAGAAATGTATTCCTGACCCTAATGGCAAGTAAGGAACAGAAAAAATATTTTTTCCGCGAAATTGACGCAATTTCAGAATGGCGAATTATCAACAACGGTCGATTCCACAGTCGATTGAAGGGCTTGCTTTCCGACTGTCAAACAATGACGTCATGCCATAATGACCGTTACATTTGGGACCCATTGATGAAACATTAAACCAAGTTTGATCTTTAGTGTTTCATATGAAAAAGATTCAGCACTTAGCAGAAACTTGCAAAAATTAAAACATGGACATATGTGTCCCTCCGGCACAGTCGGTGTAGACACATGTGAGAGGGTTAACCAAGAATACTAAACATTGACCAATGGACCATGAAAATAAATCTTCAGAAGAATTGAAGAGGAATTGATAATGGTTTTTTCTATGATTTGTGTAATATACATTGAAACTTGTGTGAAATAACCAATGAAAAAATCTTTTGTATAGTCAACAGCTAACAGTTCGTATGAACTTTGAACTGGAAGTAACGTCATTAGTTGTTATCTTATTCACTTTTGTCATTGCGGTCAGTAATCGCTAAATATCAAATCTATTTTCTGGAAATCACGATGAGATACATGAAAGATCTGACGTCTGTGATCCGTCATTACTAGAAGATACAATAAAATAGCTAGCTATGGTTTATCAAATCTTAATCTGTCTTTGAATATGTTCTGTCAAAGATTGATGACGTTCATTATTTAAAGTAATGGTTGCCAGACACGAAGCAAGCTTCAGTACAATATTATTAAACGCATTAATTTACTTGATGCATTATTAAAAATGATCGAGTTGATTTGTAGAATCTTAATATTTTAAAGATTAGAAATTCTAGAAAATTCCAATAATTGTATGATCTTGTATTTTCCTATTAAAAAGTAAAATAACAAAAATACTGAACTCGAAGGAAAATCTAATCGGAAAGTCCATAATCACATGGCAAAATCAAATGACAAAACACGTCAAAAACGAATGGACAAGAACTGTCATCAAATGTAGAAAATCTTATTTTCAATATTATTTTACTTTTTTTTCGGTTTTTTTTTTGTTAATTTTATTCGATGGAACTTTTTAATTTAAATGTATATATATATATATATATTTGATGATTAAACAAATAAAACTGTACCATATGACTTGCAATGTTTTCGTTTGTCCATAATTAATTAAAATATTGGAATTTAAAACATATATGAAACTATACGATGTTTTCACGTTATAAAATAATTATAAAGTCGCCAACTATGCCTGAATAAGCGATATTGTTTAAAACTATGAAGACCGCCCCGTGTGCGGGATTTTCTCGCAGTGTTGAAGACCCATTGGTGGCCTTTGGCTGCTTGCTGTTCTTTGTTCGGGGTTGATGTCTCTCTGACACATTTCTTATTTCCCATTCTTCAAAGTTTTCATGACGCCGTTAAACAGAATATGAAGACAAATACTTCAGTTAGAACATTTCAATATTTAAAGAGAGGTGCTGTGCTGTTCATAAACAAAGACACTGTGATGAAAAATTCAAGTTTGTTATCCTTTATTTTTCATTTTAATTCTGAACAAAGTTTTTAGGAAAACAATGCTTTCAGTTTTAAGAAGTACTGGTAGATCGGTACCTTTGTGTCTTTAGTCTTGTGCTCTGTGCCGATCTCATAACTCTTTATCAACTGATTTCTTTGTTTGTTCTTTTGTTGTGCCACATTAAGTGTGTATGTCCCAAGTCAGGAGCCTTTTATTTGTGTAATAGTCGTTGGTCGCTGTCTATCATATACGATATGGGTTTTGTCCAATGAGTGACCGGTAGTCCGACTTCATAGGCGAACCCAAGGGGCCTAGGAGCACGGGCCCCCTTTCATGGGAAAAATTTGGTTGATTATATAGGGAATCACTGAAGCATGACTGGAGGGCTCCCCCATTTAGGCCATTCAGCCCCACCCCCCTATGAAAAGTTCTGGATCCGCCATTGGACTTATTTTTTTCGATAAAATTTATTCGATAAAACTATCTGCAAAAGTCATTTTATTTTGACAAAAGAATAATCTAGCATTAAACCACCGATAAATAGAGTTCATGGACCATTCTGTTTCGTTCTGTTTTGAAACCATGCTCTCCGTGTGAAGGGTATCGCTTTGAAGGTATATGTGCCATGTTTCTATGCAGTTTTAAGTTCGTGCTCGTGTCAGGCTTTCACATGCGTCGAATCGAGATCAATTTGAGACTCGATCTTTCTTGCGTACAAAAAAATATAGCTTGGAATAAAATAAGTGGTGGTTTTTCGGGGGGGTTTTTTGTTTTTTCTTCTTCATTTTTTGCTATTTTCGGTATTTTGCATTTTACTTTGACATATTCTGCATAGAAATTTATTTATTTATTCTGTATATTTTGAAACGTCTTTAAAAAAAATTTAAAAAGGTAAAAAAATCGTTATGGTTTTCAGTACTGTTACTTGATGAATTTGCCAGAAAACACATGATCATTAAAAAAAAATAGAAATGGTAAAGTTTGAGCGATGCTGTAGTTGTACTTTTCATGCTTGTCAATTTATTTATAAATCTTGATAAGACGTTTATCTTTAATGTAAAGAACACATTAGATAAACAAATGCAAACTGCTGTCTGGCAGATAAATATTCATTCGATTGCAAAATGTGAGCTAAACACCGTTATAATAAATAAAAAATAGACTACAAATATGAGCACTCGCTTATTCTTCGATTGTTACTTAGAACAACACGTATAGAATCACCTGATAAATCTAAAGTAGCATTAGCCTTGCAAGGACATGATTTTTTAGTACTGCCTCGTGAAATTATTGAGCTTATGTGCTGTAAATTCAGTTCGCTCTGTTTCGACAATATTGTAAATCCAGTCCTTTCTTGGTCTGACTTAGAATTACTATATGTTTCACTAGCCGAACGAGAAGATAGGGCATCGTGTTCGAACACTGTATTATGTTCCCCGCTGGAATGAATACGAGGCTTTGGGAACGCCATGTGACCTAAGGTACTCTGGTACAAACTTTGCCTGAATTTCTTTTTTCCGTAGCAACACATGGTTATAAGTTCTGTTAATCCTAATCTGAATCTGTGTCCAGTTGCTAAGTATACGAAAAAATTTACGCATTTATTTGTATATAACATATAAAATGTCAATGAAAACACAAAATGCGTTGGCGCTGTTTGGTAATACGCTGAGTCGTAACCGGATATGAAAAGCTGAGTCGAAAATGGGAATGTAAGGAGAAGTAGAACTATAGATTCGCCAATCAGCATAGGCGTTATTGTCTGCACTTGTTTATTACCTCTTACTAATGATCTATCAAATTTGAATTTTTCTACTGAATTAAGGATTTCTCTGTGCGATGATTTCCATATTGAACATATTAAAACAATATTACTTATAAACATTAAAATAAAACAGATGACCAAAAATGATAAGTGAAACCACGGCCAAATTTTCGTCCAAAAATATTCGTAAACGTCTGACTTCGGATAAACGTCACATAGTCTTTCACTTCTATCTTCCTCCACCATATCGGATCCAATGAAGAAGTGGAATTCCTTGGCAAATGTTATCACAGTTACAGCAAAAATCGCTATTTTTGCTCTTCTAAAAGTACTTATATCGTTCTTCTTTAATGGGAATTTAATTGCAAGTGCCCTATCAATTGTCATTGCTGTTGTAATTAATATTCCCAAATCACAATTTCCCCATCCGTAAAAATCTAAAAATTTACAAATATAGCGTGCTTTTTTCCTGGAATAAACATCAAATGTCACATGCAACCAATGCGTTGTCATAGAAATTGACAAGCTAAATATATCATTTATAGATCCAGCGATCATGTAAACGGAAGAAGGTTGGTATCGAAAATAGCGTGTTCTCATTACAAGGAGTACTAAAATATTACATGCTACTCCCAAGATGATGAGAATCGGTGGATAATACACATCAATTCCATGAGTAAATGTTCCATCACGGATATCTTGTTCTGTGACATTCATTTAGACTGTAACTCAGGAAAACGACATCCGATAAAAATTCTGAAATAGATAAAATTTTATTATTTTATTTTATATTTGACTGAAACTATGTAAATTTTTCTTATAATGTCCCACTCCTTTATAGGAGAATGTGAGGACATTTTGGTGGACTGAAAATAGCAGAATTCCAAATACAGCTACTTTATTCCATCAGGAAGGTCATGGCAAATATCGAATTTGTATAATATTAGTTTAAAAACTTCGTTGTATAGGTTTTTCCATGATCTCTTCGTTCAATCAATTACGTGTTCTGTGCAAAATCATCACAATTGTAATTTGATTTCAAGAAAAAATACCAAAAACTATTAAAAATTTGAGATGTGAAACTGATTTTTTTTTTTAAATCAAGTATTAAAAGTGGAAAGCTCCTTATTAAATGGGAGTTATGAAATTATATATTGTCTTCGAATCGGCTCCCCAGACCTTTCATTCTTCCTTCCAAAAATTGTAGCTGTCTACTTAAAATTGTGCTATTTTATTATCATCTCAACTTTTGGCCGAATAAGGGAGAGACAAAAAATGGTCGCAAATCGCTTAAATCCATCTTAGTAAGGATGTGTAACTCTGTTATCAGAAATTATTGTTTTAATCCCTGCTTATTTTTCCTCTAACCATGTTGTGTTTTACCTTTGGCTAAAAAACAACTCTTTCAGTGTTTTTGATATAGATCTCTATATCAAGAAAAACCAGGCTGATGTTCAATCTAGCGCTTTTCAAAACAGACTTAAATCGTGAATATATCTTTTCCTGATACTTTGTTTCATGATATATGTGTTATTTAAGATGAACATATGAATGTTTAAGTCCAGTGACAAATGTTTCATGAATATAAGGACTATAACATGTTAATAAAATTTCAGTTTAGCCTAGTGTGCACTTCACCGAGATGTTGAGTATGTATTTAAACGTGAAAACCCTAACATCAACAGTCCGAAGGTTCACATGTCATCTACTCTGAAACATTATTCAAAATTCTAGCCAACTTCAATGTTATCTTGCTTCCAAATATCGTGTGCTTGGCGGAATTGCAGGAAATACCAATTAAAAAAAAATAAAGTCTGGTTTAACTTTATGAAGGATCGAACACACGACTTCTCGCACTCTTTTCCACGAGACCAAGAAAAATTGTTATATACTTGAATTATACCGAACTTCACGGTAAGTTCTAACTAGAGACTCCAAGGAGCCTGTGTCGCTCACCTGATATTTTTATATACAATTGATACATGAAATAATGCAACCGTTATACTTTTGCTTTAGATTCAAAAGACTTTTGTAAATATTTACAAAAACTAATGAAAAATTGTTAAAAATTTACTTTTAAGGGCAATATCTCCTTATGGGGGCCATTGACCATTTTGGTCATGTTGACCTATTTGTAGATCTTATTTTGCTGAACATTATTGCTGTTTACAGTTTATTGCTATCTATAATAATATTCAAAATACTGAATACCCCAAAACTGCAAAATTTCCATAAAATTACCCCTTCAGGGGCAGCAACCCAACAACAGGTTGTTTGATTCATCTAAAAATTTCAGGACAGACAGGACTTAACCAAATGTTCAATTTGCTCTAAATGCTTTAGTTTCAGAGATATAAGCCAAAAACTGCATGTTACCCCTAATTTTTCTTTTTAGCCATGTTGGCCATGTTGGTTGGCAAGCTAGTCCAGCCCTGGCCTCAGTGACTCATTTTTTTTTTATTTTTTTTTTTTTTGTTGTCACTGACAACAACAAAAAAAAATCAAAAAAAAATGAGTCACTGAGGCCAGGGCTGGACTAGTTGGCAAGCGGGATCATCGGACACAGTTTTTATACTACAAACCCTAATGATGATCGTGACTAAGTTTGGTTATATTTGTCTCAGTAGTTAAAGGAGAAGATTACAAAAATTTGTGAAAATTTGTTAAAAAATTACTTTAAAGGGCAATAACTCCATAAGGGGTCAATTGACCATTTTGGTCATGTTGACTTATTTGTACCTATTACTTTGCTGAACATTATTGCTGTATATAGTTTATCGCTATCTATAATAATTTTCAAGATAACAACCAAAAACTGCAAAATCTCCATAAAATTACCAATGCAGGGACAGCAACTCATCAACGGGTAGTGTGATACGTCTTAAAATTTCAGGGCAGATAAATTTTGACTTGATGAATAATTTAATCCCATGTCAGATTTGCTCTAAATGCTTTGGTTTTTGAGATATAAGCTAAAACCTACATTTTACCCCCATATTCTAGACTATTTTTCGCCATGTCGACTATCTTGGTAGGCGGACCGGGTCATCGAACACATTTTTTAAACTAAATAACCCAATTATGAATGTGGCAAAGTTTAATTGAATTTAGACTAATAGTTTCAGAGGAGAAGATTTTTGTAAAGGTTAACAGACGACGAACTAAAAAGGGAAGTCAATAACACAGTTAGACGTTTGAATATAATCAACTAACGAAACAAATGAAAAACAGCTGTCATATTCCTGAATAAGTACAAGCATTTTTCCATCATCTAAATCCTTTTAACTCTAGTAATAGATTTTATGCGTAATAAAAAAAGAAAAAAATATGTTTACGATAACAACCGTTATATAGTATTGTCGCCTCTTACAAAGCACTTTTATTGCCGCAAGTTCACGTGGAATCGTTCACATTCAAAATATTTATTCAAAAGTTCAGAGATCAATGCAACAGAAAAAGGATATAAATTCGTGCTAGTTGTCATGATGTAAAGACATCTGCATACGTTTACCAACCATAATGCTCATTAAATTTAGTTCAATGTATTTTCCTATAAATATTTAACTTGTTAAATTTCTTTTACTCTTTTATATGTTTTCTTTTTCCCTTATGAAAATCGATGCCATATGTCGATTAAATCATAACAGAGAAAGTTGTAATATCGATATGAACGATTTCTACGTCCATTCTCCAATTGTTTTTTCATATTTGACATAGACAAAATCATTAATTAAAGAGGCACGAATCTTTCCCTAATGAATAGCATGCATATTTACATGTTTCCTTTATTTGCATTCCTCTAGACTGGTATGTCTGTCGTTATATTTTACAAATATTTGTTGAAGAAATGCGGTGGTTCTTTGATCAATATAACAGATGCAAACAAATAAGTATTTTGTTGATAATTGAAAAAAGGAAACAAGCTTAAATTCAGTGCACACAATAAAATCTACTCTTTGAACCAGCTTTTTTTTCTATTGTTTAATTCTTCTTTTCTTCATTCGGCGTTTGGGTTATGAATTTTTTTATTCTCATATTCCTTTTTTGCAGTTTCACTTTCGTTAGACACCCATGCAGAAACAAACAATTAATGTCCGTAAAAAGTAGTTTTATATTTCCAGTTACGCTGTGTTTAATTATTTTTCGATTTATTTTTTGTTTGAATCAATGTAGACTAAATAAATGCTGATATTTATCTAAGCAATAGAACTATAGTATCCAGGTTTTTTTTGTTGTTGTTGTTGTTTTTTTTTTTTTACGTTCTGAATATGCGTGAAATATTTGTCACTGGCAGTTAAGCATACAGTGGCACAATATAACATGTATTTTCGGGTCAATAGATATAGGAAGATTGTGGTGTGAGTGCATATAAGACAACTCTCCATCCAAGTCCCAATTTATAAAAGTAAACCATTATAGGTCAAGGTATTGTCTTCAACACGGAGCTTCGGTTCTCACTGAACAGCAAGCTATAAAGGGCCACAAAAAAATACTAGTGTAAAACCATTCAAATGGTAAAACCAAATGCCTCATCTATATAAAACACGAGAAACACTTATGAAGCCCATCACCAAACGACATTTTAATACGATATGAATATGAACCTGCTTTGTTATTAGACCGATACGCTGAGACCCATTTTCAACGTTTAGTTCAAAATTATGTTACAGTCCGCAAGAAAATATGTCTGCCTCCCTAAACACATTATTCTGACGCCGATCAGATTGGAATTTGAACTTACACCTCATTTCCGTGTGATTAGCGTAAAAGCCGTAAATACTTGATGTTTAATCTTTGGTTTGGTGTATTCAGTTCTAAAACTAAGGACCTTTTTGCGTTTAACGAAACCTTTATAATACCATCACTCTCAGCCTGAATATGCATGTACTATTTGCAACTGGACGTTTAACAACCAACAATCAATCTATAATGACTCTAAATGTTCTGCCACTAAGAAAATTTTACTAAATTTACTTCTGGATACTATCTTATGATCATAAACAAGCTTCTGTCCAAGTTTGGTACAAATCCAGGGTAGTTTAAGAAAGTTATTTAAGAATTGAATGCTTCTTTTTGTAACTTTATTTGGGTGTAAAAGCCTTGACCGAAGTACATTTTGTAAAAATGTGCACACGGTCAACGCTTTTACAACCCTATGAAGTTACTAAAAGAAGCATTCAATACTTATAATTACATTTTTTAGCTAGGATCATGAAAACACGATTTACATCAAGTTTTTATTTAATTTGCCTGTGCACTTTATTATGGGACCT
Organism: Mytilus edulis; assembly: GCF_963676685.1. NCBI lineage: Eukaryota > Metazoa > Mollusca > Bivalvia > Mytilida > Mytilidae > Mytilus > Mytilus edulis. The sequence continues at coordinate 38,026,227 of NC_092344.1, read as the reverse complement.
CGTGTCTTCATGAATGATAAGTTTTATTGTTTGATACAACTGCTTAAGGAATAACACGTTATGTGCAGTTAGCCAATCAGAATAACTTATTATAATGAAACATACATCTAATGTAATTTTTAAAATTTCAAAAACTTTAACCACAGAGTGAATATTTGTGGACGACGCTGACGACAGAATGTAGGTTAGCTATATAAATGTCTCGCTTTTTAAACAAAAATTGAAGGCTCGACAAAAATGAAAAAAAGACTTATTTGAAGAATGATTTTTACGTATTTTCTCTCTCATTCTTGCAAAGTGAACACAGTAAACTAAAACAAAGTGTCGTATCTGTATTGATATCCATGCAAATATATAAATGTTTGTACCATTACATGCTACATATTGTCCGATTGATTCGGAAATAAAATTCATTCATTGGATTCACAATATTCAATTATTTTCAATTTCAAGTATTGTTTTGTCTAGAAATAAGAAATTTTCTTACCTGTTTAAAAACATAAATCACAAGCATTGCATTAGATCAGTCTTGCTTTTCACTGCAAATTAAAATATATACATTATATACTACTATATATTATCCTGATTTAGATATATGTAACTTTATTATTGTTTCGTTATATTCCTATTTTTCTATAATTATAGTAGATTTTTTTCCTCCAGTGTTACGTTAAGTTATAAATAATAGCTATGTTTATAGAAATTGAACCCTGGGAATTAATCCAATTGCTGTCTTAGAGTTCCAGCCAATCAAATTACAGTTTCGGGATAATATCACAACCGATATCTTTTTACTATTAAACCTCAAATGAATTTGTTCACTGAGACTTAATTAGTAATTTTTCTGTCCCAAAACAAGTAGTTCGGTTTTTTATGACGTAAAAACGATGAGCGGTATTGTATCTGAAGAAGCTGCACAATTAGTGTCTTATCAAGAGATGACACTTCGATATTGTTGGCATAATTGTAGTTAATCATTAAAAGTCCCGCAATAAGTGGTTTTTAACAATCAGATCACGTATGAAGAATAAAAAGTCATACAACTGTTATCGTCAAATTGTGTTCTTTATAGGCTATAAATGGAAATAACATAATTTGCAAAAAACAATAAGAACGAAGTTTTTTTCTTAAATATCCTTGAAAAGGAACATGTTAAGTTTATTTTTCTAAACATAGGCCTTTAGTTTCTTTTTCAAATTGAAATTATGAGAAAAAGTTATTTTACAAAATTACTTTTCCATTTTGTTTGATGAATGTCGAGTGAATGGTTTGGGTTTTTTTTTAATCAGAGGTTTATTTTGACAAACAACATGACACAAATCAGTAGTGAATTCGAATATTTTATTATTTTTTTTCAATTCTATATTTTTTTAAATCTCAATCAAATATAATAAAAACATTGCATTTAGTGTAAAATTGTAAAGATAAAAAGAGAGTCATTGAACAACAACATGACTCTTAGTCTACAAATCAATAGTCAAGTGGAATTAATTTAAATAAGAATAACACGTTACTGGTGCTGATGCACTTTTGTTCTCGATCGTATCATCATGGCGCCACCTGGTAGTTCGGAGGTTCAGACATAGTTTTCATGTACATTAAAGCCGGAAGTTATTAAGTGGACTTAAACTAAGATTACAACAGTCCCTCGAGTATGCAATGTTGAAACCCCTAGGGTGACTGGGAAAAAGAAATATAATCACTCCCGACCGACAGTAAAACCCTAGCTTTCGTTGGGCATCCGATTGGCTGTATGGGATTAAATACGCAGCCACGTCCGGTCAGAATTAGAACGTTAAATCCGATGCCTCGTATAGATAGAGTGCTACGCTCTATGCACATTAAAAACCATTGAAACAACACTTTGAGGGTCCGTAGGTGGCCTGTTACAAGGCTAAAAACATATTTCCCCTTTCCAATATACTATGGCAGTCGACACTTCGCAGACCTTATCCCGAACTACATGACCTACCTATCATTTTCGGGGTTAATTTGTTATTGTCCTGAAGATGCATGCAATATTTGCCACTGGACTTATTCACCTAGAAAGTAATAGTTGGTTGCTCCGCATTAGCCTTATTCCATGTAGATGTTTTAAGGACATTTATAGCATTGTTATGACTTTTTGTGTTTACTTTTCTACATTGGCTAGTGGGAAGGATTGAGATCTCATAAACATGTTTAACCCCGCCGTATTTTTGCGCCTGCCCCAAGTCAGGAGCGTCTGCCCTTTGTTAGTCTTGTATTGTTTTTAATTTTAGTTTCTTGTGTATAATTTGGAGTTTAGTGTGGCGTTCATTATCACTGAGCTAGTGTATGTTGTTTTTTTTGGGAGGCCAACAGAAGAACGCCACCGGGTGCGAGAATTTCTCGCTGCATTGAAGAACTATTGGCGACCTTCTGCTGTTGTCTGTTCTATGGTCGGGTTGTTGTCTCTTTGACACATTCCCCATTTCCATTCTCAATTTTATTCAATCTTTACTCGACTGTATTCTTACTCTAATGATACTGATTATAAATGTTATGGAGTTCACCTTTTTGCACTTATGAAAAACAAAATAGTTAGAAATTATCATCATCTCCGCTTTGTCTATCTGAAACTAATTGTTATGCCTTATGATGGAAAATTCAAGTAGCTGATTATTATGAAAGTCAACATAAAAAAGCTTTATCTGAGAACTTTAGATAAAAAAAGAGATCTAAGTTTTTTGTTAAATCTGCATTTATATATAGTATTATCATTATATCTTTGGCGTAGGAATGAAATCCCACAGCCCTACTAAGACTTCATAGAGAGTTACCTGCAAAACAAAAACATCGCGATTCTTATCGGCAACAAAGCCAAACGATCATACATATCATGATGAAATCATTAATTGACACAGAATGTTGAGAAAATAAAAGTACACGTTGGCAACTTTTATGCTAAATGCTATGTTTTTATGTATATATTGATAGAAATATTAGATATGAACATTAAAAAACCTAATGCAATTTAAATCTCTTTTTCGTTTAATTGGTAAAACTATCATATAATATTTCAAAATCAAAACAATATCGGCCATGACATCTGACCGAGATAGTGGTTGCATGTTTGTTTTGTTCATCATTGTGTCAAATTCAAATACGAGTTGATTGCGTCTGTGATTATCGTTTATCTGAAATATATTTTAAGGTTTTTGATTAGATCATGGACTATTGAAACATTTTTTGTATGTTGTACAATCATATGAATACTATCAATCCTCGGCAGATCTCTTCATCTGTGAAATTGTTATGAATGATTTCCAGATTTCGTCTAATTCAATTATACTAATGTTATAAAGAAAATTAACCAAATTTCTTTGCATACAAAAGAATAAGATAAAGGTTATACCTAATGTCAGCCTTTGTTTACATAACTGTGTACTTTATTTAAGTTCAATTATTTTAGTAATTGGCTTATTTTGTTTTTGTTTTTAAATACTATTAAACGTTTGGAAAATTGCTATATGTAACCCTTTATCAGTAAAACAACTGGACAGTGAGCAAGGTATAGGTTGCATTTCTGTAAATATTGACAATGCAATTTCCCATAGGAACTCCGTTTACGGCTAAAACTGTACCACTTTTACTATGAAGTTTTGAAAAAAATCTTATCCTAAAATTGAAAGTTCATATGCACTACAATTTTTTTCAAAGGTCAAAATATAGGGCTGTGCGGCATATTTTCAACGTTAATATGCCCTGAACTTTTCAGAGTTTTAACTAACACTAATTTTCTTAACTACCCCTACCTCGAATGAAGGGTTACCACAGATTTCAATGTAAACAATATGCACATGTATATTTACTGGTAACATTCCCAAGTTATGTCTCTATGAGATGGAACACAGAGAGCATAACTGGGAACCAGTATGTACATGTAAATAAAATTAATTTTCTATGAATATTCTAAATCTCCCCAAAAGAGGCGTGTTTTGAGAAACAGCTGTATTTACAAAACGCAATCAATATGTCTGGTTCATTTATTTATTTTTTTATTAATTTTTTTTTTATTTATTTTTGTATATATATTTTTTTTTTAGTATTTTTTTTTATAATTTCTAACGAAAAGTCAATTAGAAATAGGTTTACGAAACCAGTTGGATAATAACCTGTGTGAGTTGATTTATCTTTTCTTAAGAACTGCTTGACTTAACACTCGGAATAAATTTTTCGCCGGGATTCCAGACTAGTGTCTTTCATTATTTTGTATATTAAGTTTATGCTGTCAAAGGGGCTACACGCATCTTTTAATCGTTTTATCCATATTTAATAAAAGTTTAAAATAGAGGTGATCAATACGAGCAAACAAATGTACTATAATTACAGACATACTTTCCCCTCACGGTCTACATTTTGACTGGGTCACTGTGGTCGAGCGGCCTGAATAAAGGCAACAGTAGTATACCGCTGTTCGAAAGTCATAAATCGATCGAGACAAAAACAAATCCGGGTTATAAACTAAAACGGAGGGAAACACATCAACTATAACAGGAAAACAACGAAACAACAGAAATACTGAATTGCATGAACAAAAACAATCGACAATGCAAAACACACAGAATCGAACTATAAGATAACAACTGCCATTTTCCTGACTTTGTACAGGACATCTAAAGAACAAATGGTAGGTTGAACCTGGTTTTGTAAGCAGTTCAATTACTGAACATATATATCTTTAGCCTGTTAATACTTAGGTTGTGAGTTCAAACAGATACAATCCGAAAGTGGTTCAAAAATGTAATATTAAACATTTTAGAAAAGTCTGTATATTACTAGGAGAAATGTAAATTTAAAAAAAATTCGACAGTTGTACGTTTTCCTAAAAAATAAAAATGCATAAATCCGCATCAGAACATATTTAATACAAAAGTTGTTAATTTTAAAACTTTTTTCATGGCAGTACAACTTTTACTTAAATTAATTGATTTTGATCTAAGTGAGAAGAAATACAGGAATACCCACAATAAATATTTGGTTTCAGTTAGCAATGTCTATGTATACATTGTTTAATGTTCATGCTGTTTTATAAATATTTTTTTTAAAGTTTCCAGTCTTGTATCGTTTAGTTAACAACTCGGTAACATAGTGTCTATTTCGATAATCTGTGGAACCTCAGACAATTCTGACAATATAATGAATTTTATATCTTGTATTTGTATGAAACATTAAGGAAACATGTGCCTTCTTTCGTTGTTTAGAGAATAAGACATGTCATGAAGTACTGTACAATTATATAAAAGAAACTCAACATCACAGTTGATTTTTTGTTTATTTTTAAAAAAATACAAAGTGGAATTAAAAAGTTTTAACTCAACATTTTTAACATCAAGATTTTGTAAAAAGTAAAATCACAAAAATACTGAACTCCGAGGAAAATTCAAAACGGATAGTCCCTAATCAAATGGCAAAATCAAATGATAAAACACACCAAACGAATGGACAACAACTGTCATATTCCTGATTTGGTACAGGCATTTTCAAATGTAGAAAATGGTGGATTAAACCTGGTTTAATAGCGCTCAACCTCTCACTTGAATGACAGTCCCATCAAATGCCATTACAATTACAACGAAACACCCCCTTTCGGAGACATGAAAGTTTAGCCCCGGACGTGTTAAAACTTTGATTCTCTTTAACAAATCAACTTTTATACAATTTCTATTTCTATCATAATCATTACCCAAAAAATATATAATGCTTCAATGATGCAGATGAAGCTTCAAGTTTGGAAAATGTTTGAACAGAGAACTATATTTAGATAAGCGTCTGATGGTTTCATCGACATTTACAACATCTTCGCCCAATTTCAGCCCTTGACTACAGAACTGTGTTATTCAGTTTCAGGTGAAGTAATACATTACCTGGAAGAACAATTCATGTTAAACTTTTATCTGAATAGTTGAACTGAGTGAGAGAGAAAAAAATGCCCTCATATTTTATTTTTTCATTGTAAGCTCAGAATTGTTGGGTGCGGGTTGCTTTACTCCTTCATATCATCTTAACCACTGACATATATGCGCAATCATGAGTTTTACAAATAAACTGTTACATATAAGGAAACAACTTTTGATATTAAGTGTTTGATGGTATGGAAATAGGTTAAATATTAAGAAAAACTTTGAGAAAACAAGCAAAAACTGGAAGACATTAAACCGCTTTTCCTTTTATTGTCTTCGTCATGTTCAACAAACACACATGAGATGGTCATGACTCTCATGGATTAAACATCTAATTGAGGACCGATTCTATTATTAAAATGAAGTTTGAAGCCAAAAATTATGACACAACACATTTAGATATGACATCTGAATAAAGTGTTAGGCATTTCTGTTGATTAAATAGATACTGATTTTGGGTATTCATCAAACAAGATAAAACTTTTGCATGTTTGAAATACAGATTTGTTCCAATCTTGAAAACAAAAATCGATGTATCTGAAGAAAGAAAAAAAGGAAACCCCTTTCAAGCAACTCAGTAATTGTGTATCCCTCCATAATTTTGCTTACTGTTCAGTATCAACGTTCACCATTCACTTGAATAAATATGAAAGAAAGAAAATAAAAATATATAGAATTATATGACTGGTGGTAAAAGCGGGAGATGTTCACCCTGTGAAGAACCTTGGTTTTCACTTCTGCGTGAGTGAATGCCTCCCCGACCTTTTCCTTTGCCTGTTAGTCTGTAATAATTTAACCGACATTGGTAAACCATTTTTATATTGCACATATAAACAAGTCATTTGTTGATTTACACACGTGATAATGAAGGAGCGTTCTCAAAATGCTTAAAAGATTTAGTAGTAGTGTAAGCAATTAAAAAATAAAAGTGTCTTGCTCAATTATCATTCAATGAAAATTACATGAAAATATGCATAAATTGATACTACCAACTTTTTCTAAAATTTGCAATGTTATGAAACTCGAATATTTTTCGCGATGTTTATAATGCAAATATAAGTTTTAAAATGCGTTAAATTTAAACAAATTTTCATGTTGAATATCCCTAACATATTATTTTGGTATTTGTCGATAGGTTCAACTCTTAATCAGCAGAACCGATACTGATATATGTTGTTACCTTGACTACTATATGGTTTAATTTTTCCCACAAACTGTTTCAGACCTGTCATATAGTAATACAATTTACGAATATCAAAGGACTTCAATATCAATTGGCAATGATTGGAAACAAAATAAATCATGAAGGAAAATTTACAAAAAAACATTACACTCGATGAATATGAATAAAAACGAAAAAGTGATGAAGTTGAATGTGAAAAACAACAAAACGACAAATAAACTCATCATAGATACCAGAATTGACGTTTTGTATTCGCCCCAGACGCGCGTTTCGTCTACAAAAGACTCCTCAGTGATGCTCGAATCAATAAAAAGTTAAAAGTTAAAAAAGTCAAATAACGTACGAGGTTAAAGGTCATTGAGGACCAAAAATTTGTAAAAGTTTACCAAATATAACTACGGTAATAGATTTTGAGGTAGAAAAGTCTTAGTATTTAAACATTCTAAGTTTTGGAAACAGTTGATTTATAATTATTACCATATCAATGATAATCCATGTCAAATTGTCAACACATAATTGCTGGCTACTGGGCTGATGATACGATCGGGGAATAAAAACTCCACCAGCAGTGGCATCGATCCAGTGGTTGTAAATAAACTCGACATAGATCCAGGATTGGCATTTTGTATTTGCGACAGACGCGCATTTCCTCTTCAAAAGACTCAGTAGTGACGCTCAAGTCAAAAAAGTAAAAAAAATCCAAATAACGTACGAAGTTTAAGAGCATTGAGGACCACAAATTCCTAAAAGTTTGCCAAATACAGCTAAGGTATCTATTCCTGAGGTAGAAAAGCCTTAGTATTTCAAAAATTCTAAGTTTTGTTAACAGTTAATTTATAATTATGACATATCAATGATAACTCAAGTCAACACAGAACTACTTGGCTGGTAATATTTAGGCCAAAATTCTTAAGTTCAAATGGCAAAACTCATAGAAAAAGCTCAATGGACCATGCAAGTAGTTTTAAATAAACTCATCATATATACCAGGATTGATATTTTGTATTTGCGCCTGACATGCGTTTAGTCTATATAAGACCGTGACGCTCGAATAAGAAAAAAGGGTTAAAAAGGCCAAATAACGTACGAAGTGATCGAGTTGCATTGGATAAAAATGACAAAGAGATTGAATTAAATTGGATTAAAAATTACAAAGTTATTGGGTTGAAAGAAAACAAAATGATAAAGTGGTCAAATGGAATAGGAACAAACACGATTAAGTGATAGACGTGAATGAAAACAAAAATGATAAAGCATTCGAGTTGAACGAAAACAAAAACGATAAAGAGATGTAGTTGAATGGTACTGAACAAACACTATAACGTGATCGAGTTGAATGAGAACAAAACAATTAAAAAATCGAGTTGAACAGACATTAAAACCACTATCGGGTGATGGATTTGAATTTGAACTTGATAAGAATAATAAAGGGATCGAGTTGAATTGGAACAAAAACGATAAAGTGACCGACTTGAACGGGATCAAACGATAAAGTGATTGAGTTAAATGGCGGAAAAAACTTTTGATGATCATATATACTTTTGATTTTGTTTATCATTAATTTGTTAATCTGTCTTATAATTTTGAAGTTTGTGTCAGCTGATCCTAGTCAAAACAAAAGTATGTTTAATCCCGCATACAACTTATAAATGTTGGTTATAAAAACAGGCAATTATTTTCAATGCATTTTCCACATGACACATGTTGTTCTTAAAGAATAAACAACCTACACAAAAATGGGAATAAAATTCCTGTTGCTCAACAAGCGTTTTATTATTGTAGATAAGAAAAAAATGGTCATGCAATTTTTTTTTTACATAAGATACAGTTGTAATATTAGCTTCAAATTTCTACACTTAACGCTACTTTAAAAAAATATGGCTCTAATAGTCAGGAATTTTTAACCCAAAATGGATAAGCTTTTCTTATGAAAAAAAAATTTCAACCCTGTATCTCATAATCAGTAGTCCTCATTATTTCATTATGAGTACTGTTTTGGGTTTGTAAAATGTAAAAAAAATGCTCTTGAAACTTAGTGATATGGTCAAATACAAGTGAATACTTAGCTCATAATTTTTATTTTTATGTATAATGATTATATATAGTAGGGAATATATATATATATATAAAATGCTCTGAGACAAGTGCCTGTGTACCTAGTCCATATGTTTATGTTGATAACAACTTGTAAAATTCCAGCAAATAGATTAATGAACGAAGTTTCCAATGAATGTAATCGATAACTAATTTAGATAAGCTAATGTAAAACCTCTATTTGTTAAGCATAATTTAATTCATACCATTATAAGCAATATTAAGAATAAAAAAAATCTGTTCAGAAGTGAATTAATAAAATTGGAACAACCTTAACTTGCGAACTTAATCAATTTCCATTTCTCCTCTTATATTTGAAGAGTTTCCCTGAGTTTGAGTTTGTATTAACCCGGATTTGTTATTTTCTCAATCGATTTATGAATTTTGAACAGCGGTATACTACTGTTGCCTTTATTCATCCATCTTATTCCCCTATGGACTGTTTTGTTTTCGTCTCTTTAATAATCCGGTTCTGTTATGGTCCTTTTGTTTTCTTTTTCAGAATAACGATTAATTCAATAAATTTTCCACCACTTACAGGTTTTTGGGACATTAATTGGTTTTATTTTTCCATGTCATTACCAAGCAGGGTATATGACAGTTGTTTTTCCATTCGTTGGTTGATTTTGTGAAGTTTTAAGAGTTCCCCCTTTCCAAATGTACATTGGAGTTTGGTATTTTTGTTGATACTTAATATTATGTATACTTAGGGATGACATCAAAAGTTCAATGTGGGATAAAAAAATTTAATTCACATAGATTTTTCACTGACCCCCCCCTTTTAAACTTACTTTGGGAAAAATTGATTTACCAATAGGGATATATGTAAAATCGATTTTAGATATTTAAAACTTGCAGAATTTTACCCCCACCCCCCAAACTATTTGATTTAAGTTTTTTATCCTACATCGATCTTTTGATGTCGTCCCTTAGCACGAAGTTTTATATTTTTCATTGAACAAGACAAAACAGCAGAGAGAACGCCCAATTATTATTCAAAACGAGATATGCATACTACAACATGTAGTTTTGTAATAAGGTGTTTTCTTAAATTTTTTTGTGATTTTATTAGCAAGAATAACTCAAATATAATTTGAATATCGAAAAATTTGAATAAATATACTTTCAGCTAAACTGGTGTGTGTCTGTAGTAATTATTATTGATATAAATCTTGAATACAGGATATTTAGTGAATACAAACACTAAATTAATTAGTTTACCCGGTTTATGTACTTAAAAAGTGTGTACTTTGTTGCAGACTATAAACAAATACAGTTTTACTCTATTGGTGATCAATTAACGCATTTCCTGGAATTTGAATAAAGTCGCTCTACAGAAAAAAAATGCACTTTTATGTGAAATTCTTATAAATGTCTTCTTTTTTTTTTTTTTTTGTTTTTTTTAACTATTTCAATGGATCAATGTATATATGTATATAAAAAAAAATAGAAAATACTTTTTCAGTCCAGTACACTAAAGGAGAAGTTTTCAATACCGATAAAAAAAACTTCGGAGAAAACGAAAAAAATATACAGCAAGTACAATCATAACCTAGATAGATAAAAGTATAATACTGTAATATTAGATATGAAAGCTTAGTTTTCATCAAGTTCTAAAAAGTGTTTTAGGAGGAGAAGAGGGTATAAACGTGTACCATAATGATCACATGATTGGCTAAAAAAAATCCCGAATCATACTCCAAACAACAATTGTGGACAAACTTAGGTTGTGAGAAAGTTTCAAAACTTGCATGACAGGGTTTTGACCATAAGACGGAGTTACGGTACACAATTAGTACCCAGCCCAACTCCGAAATAACACAATGACAACGACCATGACTACGTAAGGGAAAACCCCATATCATGATTGGGATTCTGAGAAAGTTTTGCTACATTATAAGTCACCGGTGGTGAGGGAAGAATAAAGCATACAAAGGTATACCATAATGCCATAATCATCCTTCATTTTACCTCAAAACTAATTCAGATGAGGAAATGAAAAAGGAGACGTAAATAAACTCATAATAGACACCTTGATTGAATTTTTGTATTTGAGCCAGACGTGCATTTCGTCAACAAAAGACTCATCAGTGATGATCGAATCAAAAACGTTAAAAAGGCCAAATTAGTACGGAGTTGAAGACCATTTAGGGCCAAAATTTCTTAAAGGTTTTGCCAAATACAGCTAGGATAATCTATTTCTGAGGTAGAAAGGCCTTAGTATTTCAATACTGTGAAGTTTTGTAAACAGTTGTTTTTATAATAATGACCACATCTATGATAGTTCATGTCGACATAGATGTGTTGACTACTAGGCTGGTGATACCCTCGTGAAATAAAAATTCCACCAGCAGTGGCATCGACCCAGTGTTATAAATAAGCTCATCATAGTTATCAGGATTGAAATTATGATTTGCTCCAGACGTGCGTTTCGTCGACAAAAGATTCATCAGTGACACTCGAGTGAAAAAATAAACAGCTGCGCCATGAGCGCATGATACGCCCGACGTCTTGTGTGGACGTTTTATGCAATAATCATAAATTGTTTCTGAGAAAGTTTTAAGCAATAACCATATATATTTTTTTTAGACACGGCGGGACATGTGAAACCCCCAACCCTGTTTTTTTTTACAAAAAACTAAATATCACTAAAATAAAATTTTGAATCATCACCAAAAAGTATAAAGATCTTTAAATTAATATAACAAAGAAATGTGTAAAGTTTTAAGCAATAATCATAAATTGTTTTTGAGAAACGACACAACATTTAAAAAAACCACCCCTTTTTTCACAAAATACTCAATAACTCAAAAATGAAATTTTGAATCATCACCAAAAAGTATACAGATATTAAGATTAATATAAGTAAGAAGTCTTTAAAGTTTTAAGCCATTATCAAGAATCGTTTTTGAGATATGGTGCGACATGTGATAAAAAACATCCCCCCCCCTTTTCCCCTTGTTTTAGTTACAAAGTGCCGTAACTCAAAAAGTTTAAATCTTATTTTTACCAAAAAGTATACAGATCATTTGACCATCATAAGAAACAACTATATTAAGTTTCATGAAATTTTGATAGGTCGTTCTCAAGTTCCGGTGCGACCTGTTTACGCCAGCCAGACAGACGAACAGACGGACAGACAGACGGACAGACGGACGGACGGACGGACACCGGAAATTTGTATCCCATAATACGTTTCGTCAAAATTTTGACGGGCGTATAAAAAGTATAAACAAAAACAATTAAAGTTGAAGAATTTGAAGAGTATTGAGAACCAAAATTCCTAAAATTTTTCAAAATACAGCTAAGGTAATATATTCCTGAGGTAGAAAAGCATTTGTTTTTCAAAAATTCTAAGTTTTGTAAACAGTGAATTTGTAATTATGACCCTATCAGTGGTAATTTATATCAACACAGTAGTGCTTACTACTGGGCTGGTGATACTCTCGGGGATCAAAAACTCCACAATTCCCAGTAAAATTCACGCATAAGAGTGATTTTCTGAGAAAAATTATCTTGTTTGATATAAAAATAAGTAGTTGTGATATGATTGCCAAGAGACAACTCTCCTCAAGATACCTAATAACACAGAAAAGAACAACTATAGGAATTATTCTACCATATCGCTCTTTCATAGTTTGCGCGTATCTACCACCATGTCAACAGTAGGTTGATTACCTACGAAAATATTCAGTATGTTTTCTTTTTTTTTTTATATAATTGTATGTTTTTATCTTTTCATATTATTAAATATCCTTTATATTTAATGGGGCATTTCATTTTTATTGATTCCATATTTCCAAGATCTGTTTTGCTTTTGAAATTTTCCCTTATTTTGCCATATTCCAATTTGTGTCAGCATCATTAGTGTGTAATTTGTGAGTAAATTATTGTCTCAGAATTTACGTTTAATGAAGCTATTTCAATACCTTCTATATTGACGGAAACTTCTTTTTAACATGCAACTCTAAATCACAAGTCTAAGCAATGTGTTCTATATAGCATGATATATTGTTTTGCAATCACAAAGATATAAAATGAGAAGTCAACTAAATTACCTGTTTTAATGACATTCAAATGTCAATTCATTTGAACTCTGACAACTGTATAAAATTTTAAGAGCCATAATCACACAAACAAATTATATAAACCATGAAAAAAAACTAACAACATAACACATAAATCAACACTTCCGCTTGTACAACAATGAAAAAATAAACCATAATGAAAAGAATAACAGGAAATACAAGTCAAATATCACCAACCGCCAACTCATCAAGAGAAATTGATGTTCATTACAAAAAAATAAAACATCGTACAGCTCTGAGACTCAGTAATATAAATTTAAGATAAACAACAAACAATGTTTTGTGAAACTATTCAATATTCAATCTATACCGTACTCAAAGAACGTTCGCGCAGTTGAGAAATAGTGGCATCGTGCGAATTTTGAAAAACGTCCGGCGATAAAATATAAAAAGCTTAGCAAAATTTATTGCGACTGCTACAATAAGACTTTACTGAACCAATACAGATGCTGTATCTATAGATTCTTTAACTATATTAAAACGGCATTTATAAACAACCAGTATTTGCCTTGAACTAGCTGTGAGGCACTGCAAGTTATCTGTACTTAGTGTCTTTTTTTTTTTTTTGGGGGGGGGGGGGTATACAAGTAACAAGCCACGTCTACTTTATATTTTTGTTTGATGTTTTTCGGGCCTTTTATAGTTTACGGTATGGATTTTTCTCATTGTTGAAGGCCTCAAGTGTGCCTTTACTTTCTTACTTCCACTTTATTTTAAATTTAATAGATAGATCTTTCATTGAGAGTCATACTCGTCTGCTTGTTTTATTCACAAATGTCAAGCCAATTTCCCCTTAATTTTCTTTCAAACATGGGCTCTTTACAAAAAGTCCTACAATCTAATGTATAACAGCTTTGTGTTTGTATTTAACGTTTCAAAACATAGAAAACTAACGAATAAACAAGACAATCCCCACCAAGAACTAAGGGTGATCTCAGGTGCTCCGGAAGGGTAAGCAGATCCTGTTTCACATGTGGTACACGTCGTGTTGCTTATTAGATAACAAATCCGGTAAATAGTCTAATTCGGTAGGTCACATTTATTAAAGGGACGGGAATTGTAGTTACGACGATCGGAACATATCTGATATCATTTGTGAAACGGTTATTCCATAACGGTCAACCAACTCGTGATGGCGTCCGTAAAATTTACGAAGAGATTATTTCAACTGCACCATTTGGAACTCTTGATTTAATAGCTCCCTTGTGAGCAACAACCCTTTATCAAGAAAATCATGATAAGAAATGCAAGCACGGGAATATCGTATCAATTGGGAGATATATACACCATATGCAGGTGCTGCTGGAATGTTGCTACTTAGAAATGAAAAGTTCACAATTGGAAAGCTGAAATCATCTCTTTTGTCGTAAATATAATTTAATTATATATATAATTATAATTCTACCTTCATTACTCATCATTTTTAAATATAGATATTCTTATACAATATCAATGTGGAGATACACGAATACATATCGGCTTATAGTAAAATTCAATGTAAACATGGCAATTCGTGCATATCAGCAAAAAGTACAAGGTACAACAACATCTTTCAAAAGATTTCACCAATTAAAAACAACTTTAAAATGCTGCTTTTGAAGTATGCAGCTGTAGTCAACTGTACAGAAAGTCTACATCTGTTTGTTATCTTTATAGTCATTTTGTTTTATGCTTGAGGAGACATTTTGATATCAGATTATTGCAAAACAAATACTTAACCAAATTAAAGTATTTGTAGAACAAAATTAATCAGCAGCAAGTTCGGAACAGGAAATTGGACTCTAATTCCTGGTTTCAAAATCTAATGCATTATATGGCTCACCAGGTACCAGTTTTATGATTAGTTATCAAGAACATAATTGAACTGTTCAAATGGGATATAAAGAACGATGTAGATTACTACAGCTTATATTAACTCTTCAAGAAACTATTTTGTATTTTGAAAATGCTTTCATTGGTAAAGAACATTTACAGTGATCACCTGTTGCTTAATGATATATTTAATGTACATACCCCTATGCGATAAAACTAATATTATTTCATTTTCGTACATCTAAACCTATAAATTTAGTTTTTTTTAATATTTCAAATAATGTTATATTTACGTTCAAAATATAATATCTCAGAAACTATACACAAAAATATAAACTGAGATCGAAATTGAGTTTATCTAAAAGAAAAAAAACTATCATGTATTTGACTCGATAAAATCTCTTCAATAAACAATTGGTTTACTCGCTTAAGGTGGTACCCAACACTTTCACTAAAATTAATTTGGCTCGTTTAATTTTTATAAAATTTTGACAAAGTATTTACTTTGACCCTTTTACAAAATTATAAAAAAATCAAAAAATTTGAACCAAGCGTTTTATCAAAAAATTACACTGGTTATATAGCAGTTTGACAAACACTAATTTTGATCATTGAGAAGCTTAATATTCCATTAACAACACAATGTCATTAAAACGCTTAGGTGATTTTACAGAGATATCTCTCTGTAGTGTTAGGTACCACCTTAAGGTGGCACGGTAGTATTTCCTGGCCCATAGGGATAATGATAGCCTTTTTAGAATTTTCACCATTTTCTAACACTGCAAAAAATTCTACATTCACAGTTAACTGAAGTAATTTCATTTTACTATTTAGAAATGAATTTGAATATGTATCATGACCGTTTACTTTTTTTGCTATATTTAAATACCTAAGGCCACGAGTGTTTTTAGGTCTTTTATGGTGCAGTGAATACAAAATTTAAAAAAATTCTCAAAAATTCATTTTCATCTGTATGTAAAATTATTTCATATTTTTCTACACCTGATTCATCCCTCAGTTTGGGAAAGTATGTTCAGTTAATACTGTATTTTTTGTCAAATCACACTGTTTAGATACATTAACCTAAGAAGGGTACACAAAAGAGCAACCTTAATTCTGGAATGCAAATACTACCGTGCCACCTTAAATCGGTATAGTATGTTTATAATAAATGTATTACTAATTCACCAATAGCGGTACTGTTGGGTTGTTCAAGTATTCCGTATATTGTGTCATTACTTAGTATCCATAATCTACTGTTAACACTTAGAAATAGTTATCGTAAGTGTATACTACTACCAGTTCGTCAATATTGCTGTTTGTCCCTGCTGTACCATCCTACCAGTGACCCATACTTTGGTTTTGACATTTATTGAAATGATGCATTCCTATTGTGAACACCACATTATGAAATTGTATATAAAATTGATTTGATTGTATTGTAATTTGATGTACTGAACCTTTTTGTAGTTAAACATATTTTTATTCTCGCTCATACCTTCTAAATATTCTTCCAGAAGCACTTGGAGCCATAATGCAATGAAAATTTTAAGTCAAAGCAATTTGTGTGGTCAATAAAAAAAAAATAGCGGAGAGCACAAAAATGAAGAAGCACACAGATTTTAAGTTAACCAAGATTAAATACGCCATAACTGTCAAAGAAGAGAGCATACACATCAAACACATGAAACCTTTACCATACAGAACCAGAGACATAATTTCGGTTATTATAATGGAGAAAAAAACTTAAACTATTCAGCATAGTGTTGATTTTTTTCTTTTACACTTCATTTGCCTGAAATCTATGACCATCCTCTTTTGTTTTTGTTTGTGGTTACCTATCGCTAATGATGTTAGAAACATGACATCTGTAAATGAAAACTTCTAAATTGATTTACGCTACTCACCTTAGTAATTCAATACGACTAAAGTTCCATGTACAATTACAGGTTTTTAGAATGAAAGAGGAAAAGAAAAGTAAAGATTTTTATATATGAACAAGTGTACCTTGAACTTTGGACTCTTGTCCTCTCCAGTACACATATTCACAATAACCATTAGTTAATTGTCGATCGGAAGCGAGTCACTTTCAGGATCGGTAACAATGTCCAGTTAACAAATAAACAGCCATCGAATTGTCTTAACTAAGCCAATAAACAACTTTAAGTGCGTTTCCGCCGTATTGAGCTTATCGCGTATCCCAACGTGCTCATGTATCAAAGTCATATATCTTCTCTTCCTATTTCAGGAATTTATTAATGCTCACAACTGGATTCAGGACGAATCTCTTGTAAAGTGCTATATTATCAGAATTTATCCAAAGATGGCATGATTCCGTTAAACAGCCTATTTCTTTTCATGCCTTTAATATCGTTAATCAATTGAATTATTTGATGATGTGTATTAAGTGAAACGTAATAGATATTTTCTATCAACTTTCAAAATTGAAATGTATAAACTATTATAACCTGATCCATTCCACTGCTTAATAGCATGACATCATGATGTAATATAGGTTTTCTTATCTTATCTTATCTAACAAATACCTAGATTTTAATTATTCCTGTCATTAGGGAAAATTGAGTTGCGGGATGTTAAATTGTTTTCAAAATAAGATTATGTTTATTTTCAATCATGCCTTTTTCTACTATTTTAAAGGTTTCTGTTTGTCGATTATAATCAACATGGTAGAGAAAGCATAAAGAAGTTGCAACGTAGGATGTCACTATTTTCATATTATCGTTTCAATATTACGGTATATATTGTAGGACTTTAAAGTGTGATGAAGACGCTAATACGCGATGGTCACGCTGAAGTTCAATGGTCTAAACTAAACCTCGATGGTTTGGTTCGCTAAAATACAATGGTCTGTGTTATTAAATGGAACACATTTTTTTTATAACTACCGTACTTAGATAAAAATTGAGACACATATCTACCCAAGGCAACACCATCGCACTTTAGCGTCTCATACCATCGCACTTGAGCGTCTCATACCATCACATTTTAGCGTTTGACTCCATCGTACTTAAGCGTCTAATACCATCCCACTTTAGCATCTAATACCATCGCACTTTAGCGTCTCATACCATCGCACTTTAGCGTTTGACGGCACCATCGCACTTCAGAGTAATAAAATTGAGAATGGAAATGGGGAATGTCCAAAGAGACAACAACCCGACCATAGAAAAAAACAACAGCAGAAGGTCACCAACAGGTCTTCAATGTAGCGAGAAATTCCCGCACCCGGAGGCGTCCTTCAACTGGCCCCTAAACAAATATATACTAGTTCAGTGATAATGAACGCCAAACTAATTTCCAAATAGTACACAAGAAACTAAAATTAAAATAATACAAGACTAACAAAGGCCAGAGGCTCCTGACTTGGGCCAGGCGCAAAAATGCGGCGGGGTTAAACATGTTTGTGATATCTCAACCCTCCCCCTATACCTCTAGCCAATGTAGAAAAATAAACGCATAACAATACGCACATTAAAATTCAGTTCAAGAGAAGTCCGAGTCTGATGTCAGAAGATGTAACCAAAGAAAATAAACAAAATGACAATAATACATAAATAACAACAGACTACTAGCAGTTAACTGACATGCCAGCTCCAGACTTCAATTAAACTGACTGAAAGATTATGATTTCATCATATGAACATCAGGCACAATCCTTCCCGTTAGGGGTTTAGTATCATACCATCATAACATATATGAGAAGAACATAACCCGTGTCATGCCAACAACTGGTTTTTGAATAAATGTGTTTAGTTCCGATGCAAAGACTCTATAAGTGAATCAATATTAACGCCAAAATATGCAATCTTTAATGACCTGACAACAGTATCGTAACCCTCGCACTTTAGAGTACCATCGCATTTTAGATTGATCCTCGCACTTAAGAGTGACGCTCGCACTAATGAGTTCTACATACATATATTTGGACGAAATAATTTGTCCAAACATATGTTTGTAGTATATTGATGGCTTGTGTTTAACTTAAATTGTTTTCATCAGAAATTAAACGGAAACTGAAAGTAAGTAATAATTCAGGAAAAGGAAGGCAAATTGCAGTTCTATTTTTTGTCGAAATCACATACCAAGTTAAAAAGGAGCTGAGTGACTCATTTCACAAAAAAATCTTCCGAGAAAAATATTCGTAAATTACGGTCAGTTTCAGTTTAATTGACTATCAATTTCTGTATAACTTATTATCAACTCTATTTGTTGTGAATTTTTTTTTTTAAAGAACCCTAAGTAATTCTTACAAACATTTATGTCTTGTGCATGTGTAAATAAAGAGCTTTTTAGTGGATTATCCATCTTTATTTTTATTATTATTTTGCCTGTACTTCTCTAAGCGTTTTATGAAATATCATCTCGAGTTGCATTGTGTACCTGTCGAAGCCGTGTTCACATAGGTCACAGTATAGAAATATCTTCCGTTGATCTGTGTGCCGGTCGTTTATGCGGTAAATGTGAAGTTTGAATATTATTGTGAGATATGCAATTTGAATTGAAAATTTGCATGTTGAAAATAAAATAAACAAAACTAGTTTGAAAACTAATTCCAATGATTGTTGCTAATAGATATTTTGCATTGGTGTTTTCCAATAATGACTATTAATAGCCTAATATTTATATCGAATTACCTCATAAAAAATAGAAACGGTGTATTACATCTGATAAAAAAAATCCTCTTGAATTTATATATGCCATAGATAAAATGTATTCGTTCAGAACGAACACACTATGAAATATCAATTAAAATAGCCTTATTCAATCAAAAGGGAAAACAACTGGTAACTGTTTTTTTTTTTTTTTTTTTTTTTTTTATAAATAAACTCATCATAAATACAAGGGTTGAAATTCTATATCGACGCCAGACGCGCGTTTCGTCTACAAAAGACTCATCAGTGATGCTCGAGTAAAAAAATGTTAAAAAGGTCAAATAAAGTACAAACTGATCGAGGTGCGTACGATTAAAATAGACACAGAGATCGAGTTTAATTGGATAAAAAATGACTAAGTTATTGAGCTGAAAGAGAACAAAATGATTCAGTGGTCAAATAGAAATAAACTCATCATTAAAAAGCATTGAGGACCAAAAATTCCTTAAAGTTTTGCCAAATACAGCTAATGTTATCTATTCCTGAGGTAATTCATAATTATGAACATTTCAATGATTACTCAATTCAACACAGAAGTGCTGACTACTTGGCTGGTGATACCCTCAGGGAATTAAAACTCCACCAGCAGTGGCATCGACCCAGTGGTTGTAAATAAACTCATCAGAGATACAAGGATTGAAATTTTATATTATTGCCAGACGCGCGTTTCGTCTATAATTATTTCAAAAATTTCAAAGTTTTGTTAACAGTTGATTTATAATTATGAACATACCAATAACTCAATTCAACACAGAATTGATTGACTTAGGCCATTTTATTTGATATTTCATATTGTTACTTCGTTCAGTTGTGATGATACATTCAGCTTAGGGTAAAGGTTGGCGACTGTTTAGACATTTAAAACCGCTGCATTTGTTTGCACATGTTCTAATTCAGTAACCTGTGTCCACAATAAAGAAACCATAGGGGTCACATTTTGATTCTTTTTAACGTCGTTGATCTTCTCGCTATATGGCAATTGACGCCATTTGTTGTTTAATTATATTATCTGATCTATTTACGCACACTCGATCCTTTTAGACAGTATCATCATCCTTTTGGGTACTTCTGGATCCATCCAGATAGTATATAACTTTCTTTTGGACGTACTTAATAGTTATCAAAGGCACCAGGATTATAATTTAGTACGCCAGACGCGCGTTTCGTCTACATAAGACTCAACAGTGACGCTTATATCAAAATATTTATAAAGTCAAACAAGTAAAAAGTTGAAGAGCATTGGGGATCCAAAGTTCCAAAAAGTTCTGCCAAATACGGCTAAGGTAATCTATGCTTGGAATAAGAAAATCCTTAGTTTTTCAAAAAATTCATAGTTTTGTAAACAGGAAATTTATAAAAATTACCACATTATTGATATTCATGTCAACACCGAAATGTTGACTAGTGGGCTGGTGGTACCCTCGGGGAAACGCGGAAAAGACATACAGAATTTCAGGATTGATCTACAAAGGACAAAGACCCCAATCGATATCGACTAACGGAAATGATGCTTTAAATATTTACCTGACGACATAAATGACTGAAATAGTTTGCTATACGAGTGATGCATGTATAAGTGCCGGATCTGCATCTGTATCAGATGATGTTTAACATGTCAACATTCTTTTGTGATCTCTTCCTTTACTTCAGTTCATTTTCCGACTCTCTATTCTATGCCATATTGCTTTTGATTATCAAAATCACCTGATAATCTTTGTAGCCATTTTTCGAACTTGTTCTATTCATTTTTTGACATGTCATCTGGTAATTTCGTGATTGTTACGGCATCCGATATTTGAAAAAATTATCTTTTCATAAAAGTGTTAAATGCAGATTGGATGTTACCGACAAGTTGTAACTGAGAAAAGTGCATTTATCGTGAAGCAAAAAATGAAAAGCTAAAACTGTTTTAAGTTTGACCGAAAAACACTACAATAACAAAACAAAACATAAATTGGCTGCTAAAATAAAAGTTAATTGTGCTAATTAAATAACTTTATTGTGCATGCAAAATGAAATCAATAATGTGTAAATTTTTCATCTCAAAATAATTGTAGATAATTATTCGCACTTGAAACATTCAAGTTACTTGTTAAATTATATCATATTAGCCTGTAAAGATTGTTTTTCTTCCAGTGAAGTATTTGTAGAAACAGTTTAGGCTTAAATTATTTATTTTAAAGTGTTAAAATGGAAACTGTTGATTTCCTTCATTTTATGAATTACTTTCGTATTTTATTTTTTTATAATTCAGAATAGTTTTTGTTGTGCTGTAATACGTCAGTTTTATTGTCGGACTGCAGTATATTTACGAAAACCTATAAGATTCATACGTTCGACGGTCAGGAATTCTAATTCGTGAAAACATGCTTATTTGTGAGTTCAAATGGGCTTTGGTATTTTTTCGGTAAGTCTAGGTGTCATACCACCAATAACTCCCTCAAGTTTAGAACGTATGTGAAAGTAGGCCTACTCGGACAAAAAATAGTGCATTTGATGTCATTGTTCACCTAAACTAACCAACAAATTTGCAGAAATGAAACTTTGTTGATAGAGAAATATATCAAGACCATTTTGAGCCAAAATTTACCTGTCTATGAGTTTGCATTAAAAATTGAGGATTAATGCGCTCCATAGTATACTAATTTAAGATTTCCAGAAAACCAGGGGTTAATTTTAGTGGTACACCCTTTCGGAAGCTCTCTTCTTTCTTATATGATTTTGAATGTATGTTGAAAATTGGCATGCAGAAAGGTGACACCTGTACTATTCAGGATATACCTAGTTTCTATGAAGTTAAACTTAAGGTAAAATATTTAGAAAGCTGTGAAAATTGCAAAATTTGGTTGAACAGATAGGGACTTTTAATTGGTGGTATGACACCTTTAAGCAAAATGAGGTGAAACATCAAAATCAGATAACAATTGGTTTTTTTTTTGTCTTTACTGATCATTTGAGATAATAGTAGCCACATTTCAATCTTTTTGGGGGCAAACTGTCACATATTGCAAATTTAGAGCCTAAAACTTGAGTTTGTGCTATTTTTAGCTTTTCCCATCCTGACAATATGCTTTTATATAAAAAAAAAAAATGTCCTAAATAATGTTATAAATGCACAGAAAATTATTCTGTGGTGTTAAACATTTAAACCTAGGTTGTTTACTACCCCCAAACAAATTTTGTCATGCAGATTTAATGAAATTATTTGATTTTTAACCCTTATATCATTGCGTCATACTATGTTCTTGGTAGATAGCATAGCCTAATGTAAACACTGCAGAAACTCACAAAAGTACCATTTATTATTCCAAATGAAAGTTTTATATCTTAAATTTTATTAACTGATGTAAATAAACACAGGTTAATGACCATGACTGCACTTTTGATCAATTTTTAGTACTTTACTGACACCAGATGAAAAAAAGGGGGGTAAATATTCCTTGACACTTCAATACCTTGGATTTTTTACTAAATTCATTGCAAAAATTGTGGAAAGTCTCTAAAGAAGTAGAACAGACAAGGAAAAATCAGCAAAAAATGATCTTGATATTGAAAGTTTATGTTCCTGTAGCCCAAAATGAAATTTTCAAGTATTTTCTATCAAAGTCATACATTACAGTCAGTTTAAATTGAGCTGTGAAATTTTTTTAATATAAGTCGCACAATGCTCAGATAGGCTGTTTTTAACTACAAATTGACTAAGGATTGAGAATAAAGCAAAATAAAAGATTTCTAATCAACTTTTTTGTCTCTTGAGGTGTCATACCACCAATTACTCCCTCAAATTTAGAACGTATGTGAAAGTAGGCCTACTCGGACAAAAAATAGTGCATTTGATGTCATTGTTCACCTAAACTAACCAACAAATTTGCAGAAATGAAACTTTGTTGATAGAGAAATATATTAAGACCATTTTGAGCCAAAATTTACCTGTCTATGAGTTTGCATTAAAAATTGAGGATTAATGCGCTCCATAGTATACTAATTTAAGATTTCCAGAAAACCAGGGGTTATTTTAGTGGTACACCCTTTCGGAAGCTCTCTTCTTTCTTATATGATTTTGAATGTATGTTGAAAATTGGCATGCAGAAAGGTGACACCTGTACTATTCAGGATATACCTAGTTTCTATGAAGTTAAACTTAAGATATTTAGAAAGCTATGAAAATTGCAAAATTTGGTTGAACAGATAGGGACTTTTAATTGGTGGTATGACACTTCTAGTGACCCGGTTCTGTGTGGCTTTTTTTCGTTTTATTACTTGAATTGTTGTTTAATTTGTTGATGCTGTTGTTTTTATTTTGCTTTGTTGTTTCGGGCTGATCCGATGAGTCAATGCTTTTCCAACTGATGTTTACAATTTTAACATCGCAATGACCGTGAGGGTATTCCGATGTATGGCTATCGTCTAGATTCATGTATAGAGATTTGATTTTTTTCTGAGACAAGCACTTTTGACCATCCACAAGGAGTTGCAGTCAGTACTTCAGTACTTTGATTTCTTATGGTGTGATGTTACACTATTGTCGGTTAAGGAAGGGATTGTTGCTTACAAACTTGCCATTGGTTGATCTTTGCCAAGGTCCATAAGAATAAATTTGCAAATAGGCTTTCATTTTTATACAGTTTGTCATGTTGATATTATATGCGTTAGTATAGTTATATTTGGCTATTTGTAGAAGGCCACACGGTGAACTATAGTGTTAAGCATCCAGGCTTTTAGTTATTGTGAAAACTTATTGGCAATCATACCACGTTATTTGCATATTAAATCGAAACGTCCCTATATGTTTGTATCTTTACTGAGATTTCCCCATTGTTTTTGGACATGCAGTGAACTATTGTCGATCTAATCCTTGTCCTTTGAAGGATAGTTGTGTTATTGGAAATCATACCACATGTTCTTATTTTTGTTTGAATATTGATTACTGATATTGATCGTAATTAATGTTGTACATTAATAGTAATTTTACTAATTTGTATTCTATTGGATTTTGAAATAGTCCATTTACAGCCATTTGTGATATGGAAAAATTGAAATATCTTCCGATTTGAAATTGGATAAAAATATCAGAGCACTATGTCGTTGATAGTACATTAGTTTAATAATGGTGGTGCAATATCAAAATCATTATAGATTTTTTTCTGAAAAAAAAACCAGTCACCTCCACAGTCAAAGTAAAAAAGCTTTAAAAAACACAAAACCATACACAAAATCACTTACTATAGAGCATCACAGTATAGACAAATTTAAAGGAACGCCAAGTCCTCTGGAAGGAATAATATATTCTGATCTACTAGTGGCAACTATTATACTGCTCATCTTATGTAAAAAAAAAATCGATAATATTTCAAATAACTATGAAAATATGATAAAAAGACACATAGAAACTATAGGATCAGTGAACTTTTTTTACAGTTATTTTGAACCAAGGGGAATATATGGGGAGGAAAAAACGGAGAAGTCAAAAAAAAAAAGAAACGACCTTGGCGAAAAAGAATATCGACCAAACGACTAACAAGTTTACAAACACTGTTCACACATAAACCAAGAGATAAGGAAATACGGATGTAACGTTATGTAGATATTGTTATTTTCAAAGTGTGTACACCAGATGCGCGTTTAGTTTAAAATCAAATACTCAATATTCAAAATTAAAGGGCAAGCATGTTACCAAGTAAAACTATTCCCTTAAAATTATGTCTAAACCATCTAAATTGAATTCATCTTCGTGTCATCATACCAAGTATTTGAATTTACGTCAAATTGTGTGAGTAGGAGATATGTTTTCATGGTATCCTTTATCCCAAGTCAAAAGGGAAAAATACATCGCCTATCAATTCAACGCAATCTTTTTTAACAATTTGAGAATAATGCATATCATTAATTTTTAATATTAGTGTTATATTTATTAAAGTAATACAAACAATGTGTGTATTGAAAATAGCAATAATGAAATATGATGCTTTGGGGGAAAAGACGATGCAGAGGAAAAAGTTATTAATCATGAATATATTGATTAATTAAAAACCTTTTGTTATTGTTTAAAGATAGCTGTTATATAATATGATATTTGAAGTCTGTCCGGTGCAGATTGATACTATTGGGAAAACTTCGGATGATGTTTTTAAAAAACGTACAAAGGATCTCAGGATTAAAATCTTAAAAAAAAAAATTTTGCACGTTGCAGCATTGTCAATTCTTCTATGTGCACTTAGCTCCTCAATGTTCTACAACTTTGTATTTGTTAGGCTTTCTAACGTTTTTATATGAGCGTCACTGATCAGTCTTATGTAGACTTAACGCGCGTCTGACGTAATAAATTATAATCCTGGTAACTTTGATAACTATTTACACCACTGGGTTGATGTCACTGCTAGAGGACGTTTCGTCCCAGAGGGTATCACCAGCCCAGTAGTGACTTCGGTGTTGACATGAATATCAATTATGTGGTAATTTTTATAGAAATTTGCTGTTAACAATACTTTTAATTTGAAAAAAAAAAGGATTTTCTTATCTCAGGCATAGATTACCTTCGCCGTATTTGACACAACTTTTGGGAGTTTTGGATCCTCAATGCTCTTCAACTTCGTATTTGTTTGGCTTTCTAACTTTTTTATATGAGCGT
Source organism: Mytilus edulis (assembly GCF_963676685.1). Lineage (NCBI taxonomy): Eukaryota > Metazoa > Mollusca > Bivalvia > Mytilida > Mytilidae > Mytilus > Mytilus edulis. The sequence continues at coordinate 37,999,825 of NC_092344.1, read as the reverse complement.
TCCTGATGAGTCTTATGTAGACTAAACGCGCGTCTGGTGTACTAAATTATAATCCTGGTACTTTTGCTAACTATTTACACCACTGGGTCGATACCACTGCTGGTGGACGTTTCGTCCCCGAGGATATCATCAACCCAGAAGACAGTACTTCGGTGTTGACATGAATATCAATAATGTGGTCATTTTTATAAAAATTTGCTGTTTACAATACTTTTAATTTTTCAAAAAAACTACGGATGTTCTTATCCTAGGCATAGATTACCTTAGCCGTATTTGGCACAACTTTTGGGAATTTTGGATCCTGAATGTTCTTCAACTTCGTATTTGTTAAAATTTGGCTTTCGAATGTTTTTATATGAGCGTCACTGATGAGTCTTATGTAGACGAAACGCGCGTCTGGTGTACTAAATTATAATCCTGGTACATTTGATAACTATATACTCTTTAGCAAAGTAATCAATTATAGAAGCAACGCTTTTCACATCTACCTGACATTTTATGTTGAAAGACGAATTCCATGGTTTAGAGATAATTGTAAGAGACGACTTTTAACGAGTAATAAACATTTCATATATGACATATATAATTCTCGTTGCTAGTCATATTTTTAAAAAGCTAAATACAACAAACGCATGAAATAGATAATCACAAACAATTAACATTTTATAGATATTATTGCGAAGGAGGCAATTTTACTTTTATCCAGACAATTATGAGACACACATTTTGATGTCTAGCTTTACGATAAGTTCTGGAATCACTTATAACATTAATTTTTGGCTAGAAGTCTGACGGATGTACTTATAGGTCAGGTTTTCCTACGATAAAGGGTAAAATAGTGTGTCCCACAATTCCACTTTTCTTTTTATATAAGACTACAACAGCTTATAAAAGTCCATTTTCTAAAATTTAAGCAGATTTTATGTTTCTTTTCTTACGATTTGGGACTTAAATAATGACAAATCTAAATATAATAGTCTTTTTCCGTTATTTTTTTAAAAAGTCAATTATCGCGAAAAGGAGTTCCAAAACCAATCAATATTTACAGCTTATTTTGTTCCTTATCTTGTGCAGTTCTGATTTATTGTTTCAATTTAAATTTTAAGATTTTCTTAATTCCACCTAAGTACATCATTCATAAAATTTAGGATATGTCTTAGTCCTAAGATACAGTCCAAAAACTGAGCTCTTCTTTTTCATAAAGTTAAAAAAAAAAAAAGACTCACCAAAGATAACAGGCTTATAATTTTGTATGTTAGCCTGCGATTCATCTGAATCAGAATCATCAGGGATGAACGAATCAAAACAATTGAATGGCAAAATTTAACAAATGAAATAAAAGTTTTGCCATTATTGCTTTAAATTTAACCACTTTAAAATACAAAAAGTCAAGTGATCTGGACATCTAATGCCTATATTTACCAATCTTATGTAGTATATACCACTTGAGACAAAATGAATGATAATTGATATAACTATGTATTAAGATTAAAATATATCTCGTGAATTATTACAATGTGCTAATGTTTTACATGCTATGTAATGTTTAATCAATGTAATTGTATAGATATCATGCATATATACTTACAGTTTTCTGGCATTCTTGTAGAGGTTCGTGACAATGCATTAAGCATCTGACCTGGACCTATATGATAGCCATTAGAATTGAATCTGTCACGTGAATAGACAGGAAGCATCACAAAATCAAATTTAATCTGATTTCGCTGATTTTTTAACATTGTTGGATTCAGAAGGAGAAATCTTGGGAATTGATCTCATAAGCAGATAGAAGACCATAAAATGCTGTCATGTGTTACATAAATTTCTTTTCGTTATAAGGCTTAACGAATACCGTTATGCGTAGTAATTTGCACGGGAGGATTCACCCGTGCATAATCCACCCGTGCATACCTAAGCGGGAATTAAATCATTCGACGGTTTGCTTTCAATCAGTCTACACGTTTAATTCAATTGCTGTTAAGGTCTGTTTGACTTTTTTCTACTTCATGTCTGACGAGGAAGTCCAAAGTTCTCCTGAATGTGCACCTGCAAGAAGTCATTATAGGAGTGAAGATGACAATCCTACTAGCATCCCTACAGCTGATGCTTTCTCGTTGTTTTCCACAGGACATTGGTCGTCTAATTGTCCAGAAATAAGCGGTCTAACAACACCAGCAGTTCCAAATGAGGTATTATCGTTGATTGACTTTAATTTATGTTTAGACACATATGAGTATGACAATGAGTTAGTACAAGTTTATAATGTAAAAGGTCGATTGTATAATAGCCTACAATTTTGGAAAGAAAAACTTTTATTGGCCGATCCCCAGTTCAAAAAACTAGTTTTACCTATAGAATAGAATAGAATAGAATATAATTGAACCTGGCTTTTTTTGGAAAATTACCGATGCACCTACTTCTGTATTTTTGGTATTTACGGGAGTCGCTAAGAAAGTTAGCACTCCCCCTTTTGTTGTATATCCTTTATCGGTGTTGATTCTTGACCTAAGACACGTACATCAATACGAAATGTTATTTAAATTTAAATACGAGGTTGTAAAAGAGGCCAAAACGTATGCAGCAAATAAAAATTTTGCATTTAAGTCTGATTCAAGACATCATCGGGGTACCTTCATATAGATATGCATGTTGAATCACAAAAGTTTCTTGTGTTTTCATAGAAAAGTGACACTTATAAATCCTTGTTATACGACTGCAGCGGATATTGGTAAAATTATTGCATTATCACCCGCATTGGGTAATATATGTAGAATTTTGACAAGACACTTACACCATTTAGTAAATGATCGATCCTCTTGGGACTCTAGAGTTAAGTTAGATCTTGTGTCTATTAAAGAGTTAGAATTTTGGCATTCTTCACTAAAATCTCAAAGTCAACTTGGCGAGAATTAAAGGCAGTGATTTTGACTTGGAAAGCTTTCCTGATCATTTTAAAATAAATTTCAAACTACTCACTGATTACCAAAACGTAGATAAAATATTCGAAGTTGGCAGTATGAAACTGGATTTGCCCAATCTAGCTATGGAGATTTTTTATTTTTGTACAGAATATTCGATGTGTTTGAAAATTGAGTGGATACCAAGAACTTTGAATACTTCCGCGGATCAGTATAGGAAAATATTTGATTTTGACGATTGGTCGTTGTCGGACCGAATTTTCCATTATTTTTATAAAATATTGGGACCTTTTAGCTTAGATCGGTTTGCTAATAGTGACAATGCTTAACTCCCTTACTTGAAATCGACAGTTTTCTGGCCGATACTGGAGTCGGTTGACACGTACCGGCAAGTTTGTTGATTTAGTGCAAGACTTTGTTGAGTATAAAACCCCTTCTAATATTTTTTTTAACAGGGGATGTGCTGAGAATTCGGTTTTAAACGATTATAGGTTTATTTCAAATGTGTTTGTATTGAAACTTGATGCTAAAGTGAATGAATGAATTTCGAGAAAAAATTCTTTATGCGGACCTTGCCGCTTTTTGATTTTTGACTAACTGTAGATTGTACAGTGTACATATGTTTAATATGTGGACCTGGCCGCTTGTATCACGGACCTGGCCGTGATGTTCTGTCCTTGAAGGATAGGATTTTGCATATCTTTCCATGTCTTGTATTGAAACTTGATGCTAAAATGAATGAATGAACTTTTAATAAAAATATCTTTGTGCGGACCTTGCTGGTTTTTTTTTTTTTTTTGGTTTTTTTTTTATATTGTAACTGTAGATTGTACAGTGTACATATGTTTTATATGCAGACCTTGCCGCTTTTATCACGGACCTGGCCGTGATTTTCTGTCCTTGAAGGATAGGACATTGCATATCTTTCCATGTCTTGTATTGAAACTTGATGCTAAAATGAATTATTTAATTTTGAGTAAAAATTTCTTTTTGTGGACCTTGCCGATTTTTGTTTTTTGGTATTGTAACAGTAGATTGTACATTGTAAATGTGTTTAATATGCGGACCTGGCCGCTTGTATCACGGACCTGGTCGTGATTTTCTGTACTTGAAGGAAAGGCGAAAACCATACAAAAGAAAGAATTTAACTTCCTATTTAACCTGTATCATGATAATTCTAACCTGTCCTATTGTAGGTTACCTTGTATGTTATAATTGGCTTATGCTTGATTTTTTAGATACAAAGAACTCTCGCTTATAATAATGAGTGATATCAATTTTCATAAAACACACGTTGAAATTATAGTTCACAATGGCAAGACCGATATTTATAGACAAGGTAGTATATTTATGATAGCAAATTCGGATATACCAACTTATCCTATAGGGTTAGACAAAACAATTTAGTTTGTATAGTTTACGAAGAGGAGGCGCTTCTCAAGCCGCAAACAACGGTGTTTCAGATATGCTTTTCAAAGTTAATGGCCGTTGGCGAGCCGAAAATTCTAAAGACGGATAGGTGAAAGACAGTCTGTTTCTTATACCTTGGCATATAATATACACTCTTTCGCCTTTTGTCTCGACTGGATGCTGCAAACCTACATCCCATAGTATATTTGTGTTTTGTGTTATTAAGCCTTGTATAGAAAAGAAATGCTTTATGTTCGGTTGAACCCGTGAAAAAGAACATAAATAAATTTATTTTCGTTATAAGGCTTAACGAATACCGTTATGCGTAGTAATTTGCACGGGTGGATTCACCCGTGCATAATCCACCCGTGCATACCTAAGAGGGAATTAAATCATTCGACGGTTTGCATTCAATCAGTCTACACGTTTAATTTAATTGCTGTTACGGTCTGTTTGACTTTATTTTGTTTTGTTTATAAAAAAAAAAAAACACTTGTTGTTCTATAGGTACTGTCTTTCACACGTATATTAGAAAATTCTTATAGAATTGTACAATTCAATAGATGCACATGTATACTGTCCAAAGTTACAGTATTTAATCAATTTCTCTTTTCATTCATTTAAAAGGAAGTTGCGAATTGTTTCTAATTTTTGTAATTATATTTTGTAGATTGTTCAGGCTGTTGATCATACTTCTGGTGAAGAAAATGTGATAAGGACTGTTTTTTTGGCGTAACACCAGCCATTCTAATTTTTGTCCCACATGTCATTATGTTCCGAATGTATTATTAAAAGACTGGATGCTGCAAACTTACATCCCATAGTAAATTTGTGTATTGTGTTATTAAGCCTTGTATAGAAAAGAAATGCTTTATGTTCGGTTGAACCCGTGAAAATAAATATGTTAGTCTTTCTAATATTTTACTTTCTTAAATTAACAGTTATAGTGTTTGTCTTATTTGTCCAAAACCCCGCCATCATTCTCAAAACGACAATGGAGAAGGAATGATAAAAAACTGATTTTTTATCCTTTACCTGAATGAAACTATCACTATAACAACAAATAGGCATTATTTCTAAATGTGTCAAAAAACAGTATTATTATTCCTGAATTTTACTTTTTATATTTTGCTTTAAAGTCGTGGAAACGTCTTGCATGTGGAAAAATTTTAAAAGCTGAATAAAAATGTACCTTTCAAACTGAATCATGGAATTTGTTATTATATTGGGGTGTTACGCCACTTCAAATGTAGGGGATTGGGCGATCGTACACATGTTTAATCCCAATTTATTCTGCATGCACCTGTCCAATGTCTGCAATTCATCGGCTGGCATTGACTGTTCTCTGATTTAACTGTTTTATGTGTGTTGTTTTATCATATATTTTGTATTTTTCATTTTGAACTGTTTTCCATTTCGTTATATTAGATCTTGTATAACTTACATTAATGTATGATATTTGCCTATTGTCGAAGACTGTATGGTTGCTCATATCAACGTTTTTGGTTTTAACTTACTTTTTAGCAATCATATCTTATCTCCTTTTTTCTATCACTTAAAAAACTTCCTATAATATAATGATGTAGGTAAACATTTACCAAAAACAAAAAGAATATTAACCACAATATGTCTATGTATATATATCATACAAGGATGTTGATGCAAGTAAAATATATTTTCAATTTAAGCACAAACTTTATATAGAAATTGACCCTTATCTAAAATTCACACAATTTCCAATGGAAGTCTATTTTTTTTTTTTTTTTTTTTTGTCTTTCATCCGGGTGACCAAACTTGTACACCATACCTACGCGTTGATGTTAATATGTTTGCTTTACTGTCGTCCTTAACATCAAATATTTACCACTGAAATTCGAAAGCAAATAACAATAATTCCTGTTATAAATATCCGAATGCAAATTATTTTAATCTTTTAATCTCATTAAGAAATATCTCATACAAACAGTGACAAATGTCTTTTTTCCTTTAATTTGAGAAAAATCAAAATCAAAACTTACATATGAATTTTATCAGATTCTTCGAGAAAACTTATCTATAATATATTCACAGCAACACAAATAAAATATTTACCTTAAAGTTGTGGACTTTTTACGCGTCGGTAATGACTAAAAGTAATCAACTATGTCTATGTGACACTGATGTATTTTCTCTGACACAATTTGTACATATAGTTATAAAATGAATTGAGGTTTAAAGTAACAAATGGTTTACGCCACATGTGAACAACATTTAAATAACGACTTTGATTATTCACATTTTCGTGTTTTTTGTTTGTAATGAATAGTTGTCTTATTGCGTGGCAACTATACCCCATTTCCTTTATGTATGTGAATCTATATCTACAAAAATGGATACATATATAAATCCGTACATTCAACTTTATCCCTTTCAATTTCAAATGTCGATGAGTATTGTTGAACATTTTTTGTGTATCTTAACAGAATACTAGAATAACATCTATAGTCGCTCGTTCGAGCTTTGTTGACTGTTAACTTTTTTTTTCTTTTTTGGATTCGAGCGTCAATGAGTCTTTGGTAGACGAAGCGCGCGTCTGGCGTATATATAAAATTTAGTCCTGGTATCTATGATGAGTTTGTTTACTACTATATGGATTTCAGTTGTTTTTCGTTTTTTAACATTGTGTTGTCGGTTTGTCTTCTACAAACGAGTATTATACACTTGTAACAAAATGTTGAATAGTTTGTAAAGCATAAAAACCAAAACTACTTAATAGAACAACCAACGACTTTGTCTTGTGGAGTTGCAATCGTTTGTTTTAAAACCAATATCTATGCGTTCCCAGTGGTATGTGCAAACGGCATGTTTCACTGTTATTATTATAATGTGTGTGTAAAGATTTGTACTACCTATCAATTTTACTTGACTATTAGACTTGTCGTCTGCTATTTTCAGTCTTTTTAGAGATGTGCTGAACTGAAACTGTAACTGATTAGAATATTTTAGTAATGACATAAATTATTCTGCAATACTAAGAAAAATGCCAGGATAACCCAAAAAATATTTGGACAGGCTTACGGACTACACATGCAAACCACCAACATCCTTCGACTCATTCGAGAGTTTTATTAGAGTTCGTGGTCTGTTTTTTTGTTTGTTTCTGAATCTTAACTTTTATGGGTAGTTTTCGTGGACTGTTGTTTGTTTCTGAATCTTTGCTTTTCTGTGTAGTGGTTGTTGACTGTTTTTTGTTTCTGAATCTTTACTTTTATGAGTAGTGTTTGTGCACTGTTTTTTGTTTCTGAATCTTTACTTTTATGGGTAGTGTTCGTGGACTGTTTTTTTTTCTAGATTTTTACTTTTCTAGATAGTGTTTGTGGGCTGTTGTTTGTTTCTGAATCTTTGCTTTTCTGTGTAGTGCTTGTTGACTGTTTTTTGTTTCTGAATCTTTACTTTTATGAGTAGTGTTTGTGCACTGTTTTTTGTTTCTGAATCTTTACTTTTATGGGTAGTGTTCGTGGACTGTTTTTTTTTTCTAGATTTTTACTTTTCTAGATAGTGTTTGTGGGCTGTTGTTTGTTTCTGAATCTTTGCTTTTCTGTGTAGTGCTTGTTGACTGTTTTTTTATTTTTGGTTTCTGAATCTTTACTTTAGTGGGTAATGTTTGTGGATTGTTTGTTTGTTTCTGAATCTTTACTTTTCTGTGTAGTGTTCGTGTACTGTTTTTTTGTTTCTGAATCTTTACTTAAATGGGTAATGTTTGTACACTGTTGTTTGTTTCTGAATTTTTACTTTTCTTGGTAGTATTTGTGGACTGGTTTTTGTTTCTGAATCTTTACTTTTCTGTAAAATGTTTGTGGACTATTGTTTGTTGTGTTTGTTGCTGAATCTTTACTTTTCTGTGTAGTGTTCTTGGACTTTTTTTTGTTTCTGAATCTTTACTTTTATGGGTAGTGTTTGTGGACTGTTTTTTTGTTTCTGAATCTTTACTTTTATTGGTAGTGTTTGTGCACTGTTTTTTGTTTCTGAATCTTTACTTTTATGGGTAACGTTTGTGGACTGTTGTTTGTTTCTGAATTTTTACTTTTCTTGGTAGTATTTGTGGACTGGTTTTTGTTTCTGAATCTTTACTTTTCTGTGGAATGTTTGTGGACTGTTGTTTGTTGCTGACTCTTTACTTTTCTGTGTAGTGTTCGTGGACTTTTTTTTGTTTCTGAATCTTTACTTTTATGGGTAGTGTTTGTGCACTGTTTTTTTTTTGTTTCTGAATCTTTACTTTTATGGGTAATGTTTGTGGACTGTTGTTTGTTTCTGAATTTTTACTTTTCTGTGTAATGTTTGTGGACTGTTGTTTGTTTTTGAATTTTTCTTTTCTTGGTAGTATTTGTGGACTGGTTTTTGTTTCTGAATCTTTACTTTTCTGTGTAATGTTTGTGGACTGTTGTTTGTTGCTGACTCTTTACTTTTCTGTGTAGTGTTCGTGGACTTTTTTTTTGTTTCTGAATCTTTACTTTTATGGGTAGTGTTTGTGCACTGTTTTTTGTTTCTGAATCTTTACTTTTATGGGTAATGTTTATGGACTGTTGTTTGTTCCTGAATTTTTACTTTTCTTGGTAGTATTTGTGGACTGGTTTTTGTTTCTGAATCTTTACTTTTCTGTGTAATGTTTGTGGACTGTTGTTTGTTGCTGACTCTTTACTTTTCTGTGTAGTGTTCGTGGACTTTTTTTTGTTTCTGAATCTTTACTTTTATGGGTAGTGTTTGTGCACTGTTTTTTGTTTCTGAATCTTTACTTTTATGGGTAATGTTTGTGGACTGTTGTTTGTTTCTGAATTTTTACTTTTCTTGGTAGTATTTGTGGACTGGTTTTTGTTTCTGAATCTTTACTTTTCTGTGTAATGTTTGTGGACCGTTGTTTGTTGCTGGCTCTTTACTTTTCTGTGTAGTGTTCTTGGACTTTTTTTTGTTTCTGAATCTTTACTTTTATGGGTAGTGTTTGTGCACTGTTTTTTGTTTCTGAATCTTTACTTTTATGGGTAATGTTTGTGGACTGTTGTTTGTTTCTGAATTTTTACTTTTCTTGGTAGTATTTGTGGACTGGTTTTTGTTTCTGAATCTTTACTTTTCTGTGTAATGTTTGTGGACCGTTGTTTGTTGTTGACTCTTTACTTTTCTGTGTAGTGTTCTTGACTTTTTTTTGTTTCTGAATCTTTACTTTTATGGGTAGTGTTTGTGCACTGTTTTTTGTTTCTGAATCTTTACTTTTATGGGTAATGTTTGTGGACTGTTGTTTGTTTCTGAATTTTTACTTTTCTTGGTAGTATTTGTGGACTGGTTTTTGTTTCTGAATCTTTACTTTTCTGTGTAATGTTTGTGGACCGTTGTTTGTTGTTGACTCTTTACTTTTCTGTGTAGTGTTCTTGGACTTTTTTTTCTGAATCTTTACTTTTATGGGTAGTGTTTGTGGACTGTCTTTTTGTTTCTGAATCTTTACTTTTGTGGGTAATGTTTGTGGACTGTTGTTTGTTGCTGACTCTTTACTTTTCTGTGTAGTGTTCTTGGACTTTTTTTTGGTTTCTGAATCTTTACTTTTATGGGTAGTGTTGGTGGACTGTTTTTTTTTGTTTCTGAATCTTTACTTTTGTGGGTAATTTTTGTGGACTGTTGTTTGTTGCTGACTCTTTACTTTTCTGTGTAGTGTTCTTGGACTTTTTTTTTTGGTTTCTGAATCTTTACTTTTATGGGTAGTGTCGGTGGACTGTTTTTTGGTTTCTGAATCTTTACTTTTATGGGTAATGTTTGTGCACTGTTATTTGTTTCTGAATCTTTACTTTTCTGTGTAGTATTTGTGGACTGTTTTTTTTTTTTTGCTGACTCTTTACTTTTATGTGTAATGTTTTTGGACTGTTGTTTGTTGCTGACTCTTAGTTTTTCTGTGTTGTGTTCTTCAATCTGCGATTTTATGCAATCTAACAACGCCGACCTACTTGCACTTACGGAAACGTGGCTAGGAAGCGCAATAGACAAATCGGTCATATCAGAAATTACTCCTGATGGATACCAAATCTTTCATATACCACGGGAGAATAAGCTAGGCGGTGGCGTTGCTCTGATCCATAGGAGCAATATCGATGTAAAACGTTCTAAACCTGTACAAACTTACTCACATTTTGAAATGCTAGAATGCAATGTTGTCGTACTGAAGAATTGTTTTCGTCTTTGTGTAATATATCGTCCTCCTCCATCTAGAACAAATAAACTCAAAAACTCTACGTTCTTCGAGGAGTAGAGTGAGTTCCTCGACCGTCTAGTAGTCACACCGGAAGAGTTGGTTATCACAGGAGATCTTAATTTTCATCTCGATAATAAAAACAATTGTGATACCCGAAAATTTCAAGAGACACTTAGAGACCATGGTCTTGTACAACATGTACGAGGTCCAACACATAACCATGGTCATACACTTGACGTGGTAATTACAAGGGAAAACAGTTTAATACTTAAGACAGTACCATCCGTCCAAGATCCTTCCTTGTGCGATCGGAAAGGAAATCCATCCGGTGATCACTTAGCATTGTTTTCAGCGTTGGAAATATCGAAACCTCCAAGAGAACGCAAAGAAGTGACTTATCGAAAACTGCGTAATATCAGTACAGATGATATAATTCACGATTTGGTCAATTCGGAAATTTTTCAGAATCAAGAAAGACCTCTCGAAGACTTGGTGAACTTATATTCTACTGAGCTTAGTTCCATACTTGATAAACATGCACCATTAATATCTAAAAACTTAATACTACGACCTAATACCGAGTGGTATACAGACGACCTCCGTGTCGCTAAAAGAAACCGCCGCAAAGCAGAACGACGTATGCGGAAAACGAAACTGACTATTCATCGTCAAATGTTCCGAGAGTCTTGCATTACAACAAACCAACTTCTTATAAAATGCAAGAAAGACTATTTCTCCAGTAAAGTTTCCGAAATTGGACACGATCAAAAACAACTGCATCGCTTGACTAATGATTTGATGGGAAATAAAAGAGAAATATTTCTACCCGAGCATGAGGATGACAAGTTACTTGCCGACAAGTTTTGTGAATTCTTTGTTGGGAAGATAAGTATAATTCGTGACAGCCTGTCAACAACAAACACCTCCTCAAGTGACAGTAATCCTATGAGAGCTGACATTAAATTTGAAGGTAATCAACTAACATCACTGTCATCAGCATCCAATGAAGAAATACGGAAAATAATTCTAGCATCTCCAACAAAGTCATGTGAACTCGATCCATTACCAACCCAACTTCTAAAACAATGCTTGGACTACTTGTTACCAGCTATTACAAATATAGTCAACAGATCGATATCGGAAATGTGTGTTCCAACGCCTTTTAAACAAGCGGTAATCAGTCAGGGGCGTTACTTAAACAAGTTATATTTTTAAGTTACTTATATAAGTAATCTTTGTTTCTAAAAATAATAAAATTACTTAATAGAGTTATTTAATTTTTAATAGAAACATAGACTAAATGTAGTTTTCATGAATTTTTACATCACTTTATACCATAAAACAAAGAATTTATTCGATTTGAGAGGAGTATAGAAATAAAGGGTTAATTTAAAAATAATGACAAAAATATGACTTGAATAAGTTATTTCATACATTTTGAAAGAAATTAGTAATTACACTTATTTTAGGAACATATGTGATTGATTTTGATTACAAATTATAAATAATTTCAAGGCTAAATTAATTCTCAAGTATCTATCTATTTATATCAGTCTACCTTCATGATTTTGGAGAAAAATGATATTTTTATAGTCCCAAGAGACCAATCTTTGACCAAGAAGCGTCGGTATGAAAGATAAGTGCGTCAGAAAGTTAATTAGTGTTTCAAAAGAATTAGATTTTATATTTCATGGCAAAAATAACCAGATGACTGTGAAAATTTGTTAAAGTTAGTAAAATCTGTATTATTGAACACCTATAAAAATATTATTCAGAAAAGTTACTTATATAAGTTATATTTAAAATAGCCTCGTTTTCAACATTACTTGTATAGGTAATTTTGATTGTTACTTGTTTAAGTAATGCCCCTGACTGGTAGTGAGACCACTATTGAAAAAACCGAGTTTAGACAAAGAAGTGTTAAAAAACTATCGGCCGGTCTCAAATTTACCATTCATATCCAAGATAAATGAGAAAGTCGTTGCCACTCGTTTTGAGAATCACATCACGTCTTATTCTCTCTATGATCATGTTCAGTCAGCGTATCGTGCCTACCATTCTACGGAAACCGCTCTCTTGCGCGTCCATAATGATATTGTGTGCGCACTTGATAATAACTGTTGTGTCGTCTTGCTTATGCTTGACTTATCTGCTGCATTTGACACTATCGACCATACAATACTTCTCAATCGTTTAGAGTTTTCATTTGGGATAACTGATGAGGCACTGTTGTGGTTGAAATCATATTTGACAGATAGAACTCAGCGTGTTTCTATCGGATCGGTACAATCGGATGATATCAGACTCGGCTTTGGTGTACCACAAGGCTCTGTGTTGGGACCAAAACTTTTCTGTATGTTTGCCAAACCAGTCGGAGAAATTTGCAGGCGACATGGGATGTCTTACCATTCATACGCTGACGACACGCAAGTGTATCAAGTCATTAAACCTCTTGGAGACTGGTCGGACCTCTCCAATCGTCTTGAGAACTGTTTGTCGGATATCAGTGCATGGATGAGTATCAACATGCTTAAATTAAACCAAGACAAAACCGAATTAATTGTGTTTGCACCAAAACAACAACTAAAGCAACTATCCAGTTTCCAACTAACATTCGATGGAACTATATTGACTGATGCTTCTTGTGTGAAAAATCTTGGATTTTATTTTAACAAAACACTCAGCATGGAACAACAAGCTAGTGCAACGACAAAAGCATGTTTTCATCAGATACGAAATATTGGTCGCATTAGATCCCTGATTACAGATGAGGCATGTAAGACTCTCGTGTGCTCACTCGTTACATCACGACTAGATTATGGTAATGCGCTGTTATACGGAACAAATAGCTGTGTAATAACAAAACTACAGCGTGTGCAAAATACAGCAGCACGGCTAATAACGCGCAAGAGAAAATACGATTCAATAACACCTGTTCTCATTTCATTGCACTGGTTACCGGTTCATTTTCGTTGTCAGTACAAACTCCTGCTGTACATTTTTAAAGCAATTCATGGCAAGGCACCATCATACCTACAGGAATTAGTTGAACATTACAAACCTGGTAGAGCCTTGCGATCGGAGAAAAGCATGCTGTTACGACTACCAAACGATGTTAGGACAAAACGCTATGGTGAACGACGGTTCGATATTGCCGCACCAACTCTTTGGAACAGCTTACCTTCATCCTTACGAAATGAACAATCTCTTGACGTTTTTAAAAAGAATCTTAAGACATATTTTTTCCGAAGTGCTTTCATTGATTTTTTGTAAATTTTGAAATTTATGAACAATTTGTTTTACCAGTTGATTGTATTGTGAACTTTTACTTAATAATTTTTAATACTTGAGTCACTGTGGTTTAATGATAATCATTATTTTAAATTAATACAGAGGAAATTTTAAATTTTTCTTAACTCATTTTTATTTTTTGAAACTTTTTACTTTTCTTCATTTTGATTAATTTTAAATTTTTGATATTTTTTGTGTGAGTTGTACATTCTTTTATATTATTCTATTTAACCGACAATCAATGTTTTCATTTTACACGCCACTGCTCAGAAATTGTATTTATGTGATGTATATTTTGCTTTTACCTTATGTATCTTATTTTTTGTTTATTCATGTTAAGCGCTTAGGGTAATTTTTCAAATTATATAATGCGCTATATAAATATTGTATAATAATAATAATAATAATTCTTGGACTGTTTTTTGTTTCTGAATCTTTACTTTTTTAGGTAGTGTTTGTGGACTGGTTTTTGTTTCTAAATCTTTACTCGTCTGTGAAGTGTTTGTGCACTGTTGTTTTTTTTGTTTCTGAATCTTTATTTTTATGGGTAATGTTTGTGCACTGTTATTTGTTCCTGAATCTTTACTTTTCTGTGTAATGTTTGTGGACTGGTTTTTGTTTCTGAATCTTTATTTTTATGGGTAATGTTTGTGCACTGTTATTTGTTCCTGAATCTTTACTTTTCTGGGTAGCATTTGTGGACTGGTTTTTGTTGCTGACTCTTAATTTTTATGTGTAATGTTTGTGGACTGTTGTTTGTTGCTGACTCTTTGCTTTTCTGTGTAGTGTTTGTGGACTTTTTTTTTGTTTCTGAATCTTTCATTTTATGGGTAGTGTTTGTGAACTTGTTTTTGGTTTCTGAATCTGTACTTTTATGGGTAGTGTTTGTGCACTGTTCTTAGTTTCTGAATCTTTACTTTTCTGGGTAGCATTTGTGAAGTGGTTTTTGTTGTTGACTCTTTACTTTTATGGGTAATGTTTGTGGACTGGTTTTTGTTCCTGAATCTTTACTTTTCTGGGTAGCATTTGTGGACTGGTTTTTGTTGCTGACTCTTTACTTTTATGTGTAATGTTTTTGGACTGTTGTTTGTTGCTGACTCTTTGCTTTTCTGTGTAGTGTTCGTGGACTGTTTTTTGTTTCTGAATCTTTACTTTTCTAGGTAGTGTTTGTGGACTGTTGTTTGTTTCTAAATCTTTACTCTTCTGTGTAGTGTTTGTGCACTGTTTTTTTTTTTGTTTCTGAATCTTCACTTTTCTAAGTAGTATTTGTGAACTGGTTTTTGTTGCTGACTCTTTACTTTTATGGGTAATGTTTGTGGACTGTTAATTGTTTCTGAATTTTTACTTTTCTGGGTAGTATTTGTGGACTGGTTTTTGTTTCTGAATCTTTACTTTTCTGAGTAATGTTTGTGAACTTTTGTTTGTTGCTGACTCTTTGCTTTTCTGTGTAGTGTTCGTGGACTTTTTTTTGTTTCTGAATCTTTACTTTTATGGGAAATGTTTGTGGACTGTTGTTTGTTTCTGAATTTTTACTTTTCTTGGTAGTATTTGTGGACTAGTTTTTGTTTCTGAATCTTTACTTTTCTGTGTAATGTTTGTGGACTGTTGTTTGTTGCTGACTCTTTACTTTTCTGTGTAGTGTTCTTGGACTTTTTTTTTGTTTCTGAATCTTTACTTTTATGGGTAGTGTTTGTGGACTGTTTTTTTTGTTTCTGAATCTTTACTTTTATGCGTAATGTTTGTGGACTGTTGTGTGTTGCTGACTCTTTACTTTTCTGTGTAGTGTTCTTGGACTTTTTTATGGTTTCTGAATCTTTACTTTTATGGGTAGTGTTGGTGGACTGTTTTTTTTTCTGAATCTTTACTTTTATGGGTATTGTTTGTGCACTGTTATTTGTTTCTGAATCTTTACTTTTCTGTGTAGTATTTGTGGACTGGTTTTTGTTGCTGACTCTTTACTTTTCTAGGTAGTGTTTGTGCACTGGTTTTTGGGGGGTTTTTTTCTGGATCTTTACTTTTATGGGTAGTATTTGTGGACTGGTTTTTGTTGCTGACTCTTTACTTTTCTGGGTAGCATTTGTGGACTGGTTTTTGTTGCTGACTCTTTACTTTTATGTGTAATGTTTGTGGACTGTTGTTTGTTGCTGACTCTTTGCTTTTCTGTGTAGTGTTCGTGGACTGTTTGTTGTTTCTGAATCTTTACTTTTCTAGGTAGTGTTTGTGGACTGTTGTTTGTTTCTAAATCTTTACTCTTCTGTGTAGTGTTTGTGCACTGTTTTTTTTTTGTTTCTGAATCTTTATTTTTATGGGTAATGTTTTTGCACTGTTATTTGTTCCTGAATCTTTACTTTTCTGGGTAGCATTTGTGGTGCTGACTCTTTGCCTTTCTGTGTAGTGTTTGTGGACTTTTTTTTGTTTCTGAATCTTTCATTTTATGAGTAGTGTTTGTGGACTTTTTTTTGGTTTCTGAATCTTTACTTTTATGGGTAGTGTTTGTGCACTGTTGTTAGTTTATGAATCTTTACTTTTCTAGGTAGTTTTTGTGGACTGGTTTTTGTTGCTGACTCTTTACTTTTCTATGTAATGTTTGTGAACTTTTGTATGTTGCTGACTCTACTTTTCCGAGTAGTGTTTGTAGACTGTTGTTTGTTGTTGAGTCTTAGCTTTATGAGTTGTGTTTGTAGACTGTTGTTTGTTGTTGAGTCTTAGTTTTGCGAGAAGTGTTTCTAGTCTGTTGTTTGTTGTTGAACCTTACTTTTCTTGCTAGTGTTTGTGGCCTGTTGTATGTTTCTAAATCTTTACTTTTCTGGGTAGTGTTTGTGACTTTTGATTGTTGTTGAATCTTGGTTTTCTGAGAAATGCTCATGGATTGTTTTTTTTCTGTATCTTCACTCTTTTAAGCATTTTTTTTTACTGTTGTTTGTTGCTGACTCTTCTTTTCTGTGTAGCGTTTGTGAACTGCTGTTTTTCTTATCTTATTTTTCTTTTCTAAATGGGTTCACAGGTGTGTGTCTTTCATCGACTTTTGATTCTGGTTTATATTTTTTGTCGAATGAATTAGTTTTAACAATATTTTACAGATCAAATAATTATCAAAGGTACCATGAATATAATTTAATACGCCAGACGAGCGTTTCGTCGACATAAGACTCATCTGTTACGCTCATATCAAAATAGTTATAAAGCCAAACAAGTACAAAGTTAAAGGCCCTTTATAGCTTGCTGTTCGTTGTGAGCCAAGTCTCCGTGTTGAAGATCGAATTTTGCATGACCTATAATGGTTTACGTTTAGAAATTGTGACTTGGGTGGAGAGTTGTCTCATTTGCCTTCATACCACATCTTCTTATATCTATATAACCTATAACATATCAGGACAATTTATATAGGCTTACATCTTTCTTTATTCGTTACTCTTACTGCTATATGTCACATGCCGTGAATGGATATGCGGAAACGACTAATCGCAGTTTTCAAGTCTACGGTTAGACTTTTGGGTGATAACAAGAGTTGTTTCTTTACTTTGGGTAGCCAAGCGTATTATAGGAATTTTCATCATGACATAGTTACATCATATCTCTTCTGTTTCGTAACAAAAAAGTTCACACTAACACAATACCACCCAGACGGTTATTATGTGAATGAATAGTTTAACTAAATCAACGT
Organism: Mytilus edulis; assembly: GCF_963676685.1. Lineage (NCBI taxonomy): Eukaryota > Metazoa > Mollusca > Bivalvia > Mytilida > Mytilidae > Mytilus > Mytilus edulis. The sequence continues at coordinate 37,982,331 of NC_092344.1, read as the reverse complement.
AAAATTAAGCTATTTATAAAAGCATTTACATGAAAATCTGGCAAAATCCAAACGTTGAATTAATCTTATCTTTCAGATAGTGCATCATGATTATTATGCATTTAGGTTTTTAAAAACATTAAAGTACGTCATAAGAAACGAGTGGACGGTGAAAAATAATGTTCTTCCAATTCTTGAACCAATGCATACAAACATCATAAACTTAGTCTTCTGTTCAAGAATTTCTCTTTTTTTTTCGCATAAATTTCGTATAATCGTCAATTTTTTTTTCTCAATCGGTCAGTGTTGTGAAAATATAACAGGTAATTAAAGTTCGTGTTTTGAAGCTGAAGTTTTACGATTGTCACCTGTTTGTCAACATTCAACAACAAAACAACAAAGTATGAAAAATTGAGCACGTGTTTTTAAAACATGTAAATTCAGATAATAGTTCTTTTAAGGACATCCATGCGTGTTGCGATCACCGGATTTTTACGAGATGGGTCACACTGAGGTCACTTTGAATACGGAAAATATGTCGGGGGAATTGCTTTCTGGAAGGAAGCAACTAAAATAAAGTAAACTTCTTCTAAATATGAATAAATTAAAGAATTTTCTTCAGAAAAAATTATATGTACATAAGTTTTATAATGTAAACTATCCATTGAGTTATAAAAAACATATGCATTATTTTTTTTTAATTTGAGGTTTCTTATGACTTTAAGGAAATAATTGCAACTATTGATCAGTGATTGAATTTTAAATTTCATTTTTTAATCCTTATTCCATATAAGTATAAAGCTTTCAGCTCCAGGAAAAGCTGAATCGAACTTGTCTAATTAAATATAAACTTACCTGAAATAGTGGAAGTTATAAAAGACATGTACATCAACAGTATTTCTGACAAAATCTGTACAAGGACATCAATTTGCAAACACCTTAATATAATTGTGTAACAGTTCATTAAAGAACGGAAGTGTATATGAATAGTAATACATGTAGCAGTTTATTTGACATATTTGTTGCCTTGGTTGTCTTACGTGTATTCAACTTGATACGCGACAACTGGTACGATGTCACGCTTTATGTATTAAATAATTGTCGTATACGTGATGCAAACTGATAACCATAATATTAAGCGCTCTCATCGATGGATGTATCGACCTGAAAGATCTTTGTCCAAGTCTTGGTATATTCATATATTTTTATATTACATTACTAGAAACTTCAAAGAAATAAAAAAAAAATATCCCTCCATCTTTAACATGTCATTTTTGTTCACTGAAAAAAGGAACATCTTAGACTCGGGTACTAACGAGCCTTACATATTGTACAGAAATTTGTCTCTTTGGTTGAAATCCAAATTTTCGAATGCTTGTTTATTTGGCTTATTTTTTTGCTGTTTACCTGGATGTTTTCTCATTTCCAAATATTTCACCTATCAAGCTTGGTGTCCGATCTCTTTTACAAAGATGAGGTATACAAAATAGATAATTCCGTATAGGGCTTATAATGGGTCCAACTTGTAAATGTCAATTTGTAGAATTGTCTTTATAATAAGTTACCTCTGGTCAAAACTAAAGGAGTAGGTCCGGTAATGGCCGATTTCGGCCTCAATTTAAAAATTCATCTAAAGAAAGATTTTAGACACTTTTTAAACACTTAAGTGTCTGTTTCAATTGATTCAATTAGTTTATGTGAAAGATTTTAACTGATTAAGTCATTCAAAACACTCCGATTCAAGCTTAAATATGAAAAATCTATCAAATATGCCAAAAATCGTCACTTTTCAGATGCTTCTTGTCAAAAATGAAACTGGCCGCATCCGTGTTCATCCTCACTCTCTTTATATATATTATGTATTATCATCAAATACAACTTACATTTCAAAATTATGAATGAACACGAATGCGGCCACTTTCATTTAAGCCGGAAACCGTCTACAATTTAACTAAAATGCTAAAATTGTGAAGATTTCAGTAATTTAGCATGACTTAATGATGCTAGTACCCGATATATGTGCATTGTATTGTCAAAAACAGCCCATATTTATATAGCAGAAGCATTCTACTTTTCAATAAATATCATAACGATTACATTTTCACAATTTTCTAAAACTGCCATATTTTGGGGCCAAAAAGGGGTTTTACTGAACCTACTCCTTTGTTTTGAGAAGTAGATTTGAAATGTTTTAAAAAAAATGTCACTTTAATTTGAATAAAACCTTCTGTGAAATTGACAGTATTAAGGTCACGGATGCGTGATTTTTTTGTTTGACAAAATATCTGTTTCGTTTGGATAACGTGTTTTTTTTAACAAACAATGAAAAATTACTGTGCTCCTCTTCTTGTCTATTAAGTTCTTTTCTTCATATGAGGCGGATTACATGCAATAGAAGAGGGACAAAAGGTACAAGAGGGACAAAAGGTACAAGAGTGATAAAAGGTACAAGAGGGACAAAGGGTACAAGAGGGACAAAAGGTACAAGAGGGACAGTCAAACTGATAAATTGAAAATAAACTGACAACGCCATGGCTAAAGATAAAAAGACGAACAGACAAATAAAAGTACAGAAGAACACAACATAGAAAACTAAAGACTAAGCAACACGAACCCCACCAAAAACTTGGGTGATCTCAGGTGCTCCGGAAGAGTAAGAAGATCCTACTCCACATGTGGTTCCCGTCGTGTTAAAAGGACAGTATGAGGACATGTGTGCTTTTCACTTTTGAAAATTAAACCATAATCTTAACTTGATTTACCACAGTCAAGTCCTGTAGATGTTGATGGACACACTTTCTTTGAAATTTCTCCAATACAGACAACACAATCAAAAACATTTTATTCTGCAATGATACATTGACAAAACGACTTTTTTATCATCGGAACTGAACATTAAACAGTCAAGGATTTGAAACCGTATACTTTTCGTAGTCGGCTAAAAAAGGCAAACTATATATTATAGCTCTTGTGCTCATTATATTGTTGTTAGAAATGGAATCCAATAATACCATCACTTCAAGTTTATCTAAGCTTGTTTCGATTTGTGAAGAACAAATCTGGATTGTTTAATCATCTTTATTATGAACAAAATAAGCATTCTTTGAAAATGTATCCATGAGTTAGAAAAGTAAAAAAGAAGTTCGATAACAGAAAAGATGTTTAACAAAAGCTTATATTTGAGGCCAGTCGAGATGAACAACGGATTCTGGCTTGTCTAGTTGCCTTACTTTAATATTTCCTTTTGTCTGCGGGCTTTGTATTATAATGTTATTCATAAAACTACACGTTCTCTCTCGGTGTCTTTTTCTTAGTATAGACAAGCTCAGTTTCGAAGTCCTTAATTTATATTTTGTCATATATATTTCCCTACAGCTATACTCAATTGGTTATTGCAATAAAAACAAACCTTAATTAGTCATTTCAATTCAAAGTTGACAAAAATCCGAAAAATTAACAAAAGACTATAATTCAGTATTACTTGAATATATAACAGTTATTATCAAATATTAATATGAAGATCATTATAAAACGATGAATATACATGTATGTACAATATCTTTTATCAAGATAAAAGGTATACAATTGTATCATATGTCTCTGCTTAGGCTAATGATGACTTTTCAATACTGTAACAGTTTATTTTTTACTGAAGTATACATGCTTAAAGTAAACAAACCATTTTAGTATGTTTTAGTATCAAATATGAATAACAAAGAGGCTCATTTAATGACCAAAAACACAATTTTAGGTTTGTTTTCATTGTAATCAGAATGTAATAAAAAAGTAATCAAGATTACAGGGTATTTTAAAAAGTAATTGATTAAATTAAATTACATGTAATCAGATTTTTGTCTGATTAATGATTACACTGATTACTTGAAAAATTGTAATCAATTACATCTGATTAACGATTACAATTACAATAAATAAATAATAAATAAATAATTTGTTTATTAAAGTGTCACATATTGATTGCAATAAAAATAATTCATACACGATATACATACATTATAAAACAACCAATATCCAGCCAAAAACTGACTTACGAGACACTATGTTATACCAAATACATATTTACAGATTAAAATAGCGTAAAAATAAAATATTAAAATTAATATGCGTCTTTTCCACAAATAAATAATCCTGAGCTTGAATCTCTAATAATTAGTTATATAAAACATATACTCATTTCACAAAAAAATGATAAAAATTCTCAATTCCATTCATAATTGAATATCAGTTTATAAATCACATTGTCTAATAAATAAAATAAAAATTTAACTATTTATAGAATATAAACTTTTAAAAATATAAACCCCTTTTATTTGTCTAAATTAGGCATAAAAAGGGAAAAGAAGTTGAATCATTACAAAAATAATTTTCTGCGGATAAAAAATTTGTGTAGACTTTTACAAAAATAATGCTGGATTTCAGTGCCATTCATAATACTTAGAAATTTGTCATTAATATTTATATTGACAAAATTCGTTATGTGCTTAGAACATTCGTAAAATAAGTCGTATCTTAGATCACTTTACAAAGGACATTCCAGTAGGAAATGTTTTTCATCTTCAATGGCTCTACAATCAATCAATACACATAATCGTTCTTCTGTAGGCATAGGCGGCCTGGAGTATCTCCCTACTTCAATTGCGAGCGGAAGAGAGCCTGAGCGAAAGAGGGCCATAGTTCGTCGTACATTTACCCTAAGTCTGTGTCAGTATGAGCTTTAACATATTCAAAATTTAATATATACAAATAATCAGGAAAAATCATGTTGTAATACTATTCTTAACAAATTAATACACTATCATATATAAAACTATTTCAATATAGAGTTACCATAGCTTTAAATTTCACTGAATAAGATCATTGTATTTACATGATCATATTGAAATTAAAAGCCGTGGTAAGGGGACGACCGTTTAATATCCTTGGGGGGAGGGGGCAGGAGGATTTGTTTTTGATCGGTTATTTATTTTTGTAAACTAAGAGGACAGCGTATTCATTTTCTGCACTATTGAAGCAAGATTTTTCATTTTCATTAAAGCAAGAGACTGATTATTCATTTTCACAACCATATTTTTGATATTCGAAAACATACAATTTTTAAATGATTTGTTTATTATAAATAATACATATAGTATAGTAAAGTCATTATGTACCATTTAATTAGATTATCCATCCCCCTCTGCAGGAATGAATCTTTTAAATTCCCAACTGCATATACATGTATTGCAAACATACATAGTATTAAAGTTTAGTTATGACTAGGTACCTTTTAAATGTATTGGCAAACATACTACGCCGAGCGGAGCGAGGCAAACAATTTTTTGAAGGGTTTTGGAGCCACTGAAGGCCCAAGAAGCTATAGAACTAATGATGCAAAATGATGCTTTCTTGGTGTTCCGAATACCGTTCCGAATACCGTTCCGAAGACCCTTTCATAATCTGAAAAGGAAGTTTTGTTTGAATAATTTTTTGACAATATTTTGGTCTCAAAGAAAAATGTATAAATTCAGTGTAAGACTGAAGTTTCTAGGGACACCACAAAAGACCGGCAATGTGCATGATAAAGAAAAAATGGAATTCACATAGTTAAGTCTGTGGCTACTGTTTTTTTTTTTGTTTAACTCATGATCAAGTTCATAACAAAATTACTAGATTACAAAAGGAATGCAACACTAACAGAATACAGAAGGGCAATCAATGAACAAAAGACAAATAAATAAGAAACATTGATCCCGAAAAATCAGGGCTATAAGTCTGATGGAAAACAGAACTTTCTTCTTGCAAGGCTGTGAACACAATTTGCTATGGAGACAAGCGTTTGGTTTTGAAATTTCCTACATGTAGTTACGGACCTGTTAAAATAAAAGCGAGGTAAGGTTTCCTGAGACAATATACCTCAAGTTAAATGAAACCAATTTTCAGACACTTCAAGTATATTTAAATAATATTTATACTATTGTTATTAAAACTATTGGGAAGTGTTTCCCGATTTTTTCGGGGCGAAAAGATGAATTTATGAAGAATCTGGTGCCATCTCAAACTTTCGATTAGACCTGCTGAGTTATTTATTTTCTATACATTGTAAGTCAGCCTAATTTATTTTCAAACTACCACAGAACAAACCATTTATTTTTGTGATTATCAAGGCTGAGTTATTTATTTTCAAAATCCTCCCCCCCCCCCAAGAATATCAAATGGTCGTCCCCTTAGTAGAGGTCCAAGTTGTATACAAAATAAAAATGACAAAAAATCGTTCACTGTTGATGTTGCCTTGAAACATATAAATCAACACTATATAGAAAGTTTTCCTATGCAGGTCACATGACTGTAAAATGGCTTCCAAAGAAATTGGTCCTAGAAAAACTGATCATTCAACGATTCATACAAATATTGAATCAGCAAAACACTGTTTGGATCTTGCTAGAGAACAATTGCTTTTCAAACACTTTGATGATTGCATCAAAACATGCGAAAAAGGAATAGTTAAAGCTAAATTAGAATATAATGGGTATTAATATGTTTATCAATTTACATTTTTGTATTTACAAGTAAAACAGTTTACAATGTTCGTCCATATTATTTGCCCCGACTGTGTCAGCGCAATTTTCTAATCAGATAATTGCTCTGAAACAAATGATTTATAACCAACATTTAAACAAGTTCTTAATATCAAAACCCTAAATCTCAAAAGATACATAGAATATTATCTGATTATCCCTCTATATATATAAAAAAGAAGATGTGGTATGATTTCCAATGAGACAACTGTCCACAAGACACCAAATGACACAGACATTAACAACTATAGGTCATCGTACGGCCTTCAACATTGAGCGAAGCCCATACCACACAGTCGTCTATAAACTTTAAAGGCCCCGATATGACAATGTAAAATAATTCAAACGAGAAAATTAATGGCCTTATTTATAAAAAAAATGAACTAAAAACAAATTTATAACACATAAACAAACGACAACCACTGAATTACAGGTATCCTGACTTGGGACAGGCACATACATAAATAATGTGGTGGGGTTAAACATGTGAGCGGGATTCCAACCATCCCCCTAACCTGGTTATATATTGTTGGTATTACATGTATCAGGGGTCTGTTCACTCCCAAAACACATTCTTACCCTACCGAAAACTGTGAATGTTTTTCAACAAGGTTCAAATGAAGCTCATGCATAGGTTTTATGAGTCTAGATAAGTTCATTACATCCCAACTATTTTGCCCTACCAGGAATGAACTGAGTCTATGCTGGGAATCAAACTCAAGACCTTCAGCATATGAAGCCAAGATTCATATATACCCCTACACCAGGACTATTGGATACAAACTGTATGTCAATTTGAAATGTTTATTCTGAAAACATTGTATCCAGTGTTCATGAAGGGTATATACTATTTATTATTATCAGGGATCTCCATGGCCTGTTTAACTATGGCGTCCTGCCATCGTTCAAATGTCTTGCGCCATTGTCAAATGACCTGCACCATCGTTAAATTGTCTTCCACCATCGTGCAAAACTGTAACCGTTTTTATACATGTTATAGCCTGACGCCATTATTTAAAAAAAAAATGCATGTCATTTGCATGTAATTGCATAACCCTCAGGCTTTTTTTTATATTATAATCCAATACAGTTCTAACGCCTGAGGGATATCCGGATTAAGATTGCTAATCACTTGTACCTGAGCTTGTACAGGTAGATCAACAAACCAGACAGGAGAATACTATCTGAAGATAGAGGATTCATTTGTCGAATTATTCAACTAAGTTTCTGCAAATGCTTATGATAATTTAGATTAAATAAATGAATTAATAATCCAGTTACAAAGAAAATAGTTTTAACAAGTCGAACCTCTGAGAGTCGAACACATGCTTTTATTTTGACTTATGCAATCTGCATCCCCCTTTTTAAAGATGTTAAGAAAAAAAGATGTAAAACAGTAATTATTATTTCATCGCAAAAAACTCGAGTACTGCTGTATTGTAACAATAATATAGAATTACTTTAAAAGTTAAAAAGTTAAAACTTAATATTTCCTGTACAGAAATATTGTATTGTAATTCCGAATTCATTTCTTGGTTTACAATCTAATTGATACATCTGCATTTCCGGTTTCTATTCAGACTTGAAAGATGCATAGCATCAATTTGCTAGATAAAGTCATTAAAAACCTTTTCATTTGTCAACGTTTGCTTTACAAATCTCTTTAACCTTTTACATAACCCGTACCAATGATTTTGTCAATGTTGCTGCAAATCAGCCATACCGGTAATGGGTTCATGACTTCTGAATTTGACAGTGTCTGTGAAAAATAAGCTCCACCTGATTTTAAACCCCATAACAATTATCAAAAATAGCAAGAAAAATACATGGGGACCTTCATGACAGCTTTTTGTCATTCTCGGATTGCAATTATTGAAAGTATTTATACTTTTATTTATAACAAATGTATAATGAAAATTCAAATAAATATAATTTAAATAAGCAATGAATTAGCATGTTCACCAATCCTTATTTGGAGGGATGAAATACTTTCAATTGCGCTACACTGTACAGCGTAGACATGGTTTGTGATGGTGAAAGTTCCTCCATTGTTCAATTTTCATCCATGGAGATCCCTGAATATATAAAGTATATAATAATTATTTTATGACTTTTGAACTAGATGTTATGGAGTTTAATGAAATTTTTTTTTTTATATTTTCTAGAGGAGCTGGGATCCTGGGATTTAAAATAGTTATCCCACTCAGAGTTGGTTTTTCTGTTATTAAAAGATCAACTTTGACAATCAAGGTGATCTTATACAGACACACTGCATCCTCATGGGATAACTATTACTTAGATTACGTACATTGTTGGTGTAAAAACAGTACTGCAAAAACAAAAAATACTAGTTTTTAAAAGATTCATTTTTATACGACCGCAAAATTTGAAAAATTTTTCGTCGTATATTGCTATCACGTTGGCGTCGTCAACGTCGTCGTCCGAATACTTTTAGTTTTCGCACTCTAACTTTAGTAAAAGTGAATGGAAATCTATGAAATTTTAACACAAGGTTTATGACCACAAAAGGAAGGTTGATATTGATTTTGGGAGTTTTGGTCCCAACATTTTAGGAATTAGGGGCCAAAAAGGGCCCAAATAAGCATTTTCTTGGTTTTCGCACTATAACTTTAGTTTAAGTTAATAGAAATCTATGAAATTTTGACACAAGGTTTATGACCACAAAAGAACGGTTGGGATTGATTTTGGTAGTTTTAGTTTCAACAGTTTAGGAATTAGGGGCCAAAAAAGGGCCCAAATAAGCATTATTCTTGGTTTTCGCACAATAACTTTAGTTTAAGTAAATAGAAATCAATGAAATTTAAACACAATGTTAATGACTACAAAAGGAAGGTTGGTATTGATTTTGGGAGTTTAGGTCCCAACAGTTTAGGAATTAGGGGCCAAAAAGGGACCCAAATAAGCATTTTTCTTGGTTTTCGCACCATAACGTTAGTACATGTATAAGTAAATAGAAATCTATGAAATTTAAACACAAGGTTTATGACCATAAAAGGAAGGTTGGTATTGATTTTGGGAGTTTTGGTCCCAACAGAATAAGGGGCCCAAAGGGTCCAAAATTAAACTTTGTTTGATTTCATCAAAATTGAATAATTGGGGTTCTTTGATATGCCGAATCTAACTGTAATGACTGTGAATGTAGATTCTTAACTTTTGGTCCCGTTTTCAAATTGGTCTACATTAAGGTCCAAAGGGTCCAAAATTAAACTTAGTTTGATTTTGACAAAAAATGAATCAGTTAGGTTCTTTGATATGCTGAATCTAAAAATGTACTTAGATTCTTGATTATTGGCCCAGTTTTCAAGTTGGTCCAAATCGGGGTCCAAAATTAAACTTTGTTTGATTTCATCAAAAATTGAATAAATGGGGTTCTTTGATATACCAAATCTAACTGTGTATGTAGATTCTTCATTTTTGGTCCTGTTTTCAAATTGGTCTACACTAAAGTCCAAAGGGTCCAAAATTAAACTTAGTCTGATTTTAACAAAAATTGAAATCTTGGGGTTCTTTGATATGCTGAATCCAAAAATGTACTAAGATTTTTTATTATGGGCCCAGTTTTCAAGTTGGTCCAAATCAGGATCTAAAATTATTATATTAAGTATTGTGCAATAGCAAGTCTTTTCAATTGCACAGTATTGCGCAATGGCAAGAAATATCTAATTGCACAATATTGTGAAATAGCAAATTTTTTTTTAATTAGAGTTATCTTTCTTTGTCCAGAATAGTAAGCAAGAAATATCTAATTGCAAAATATTGTGCAATAGCAAGATTTTTTTTTAATTGGAGTTATCTTTCTTTGTCCAGAATCAACTTAAATCTTTGTTATATACAATATACATTCACTTTTTACTACCAACTGATAAATTAAAATAATCTTTACCATTCAGTGATAACAAGCAGTTTTTTTACATCTTAATATTTTATGATGTATTTAAATGAGTAGTTATTGTTGCAAACTCCATTAGAAATTTTAATTGAGATTAGTTTTGGAATAAGGGAAAGGGGGATGTGATTAAAAAAATTGGGTTCAATTTTTCTCATTTGAAATTTCATAAATAAAAAAGAAAATTTCTTCAAACATTTTTTTGAGAGGATTAATATTCAACAGCATAGTGAATTGCTCTAAGAGAAAACAAAAATTTTAAGTTCATTAGAACACATTCATTCTGTGTCAGACACCTATGCTGTGTCAACTATTTAATCACAATCCAAATTTAGAGCTGAATCCAGCTTGAATGTTACATGTATGTCCATACTTGCCCCAACTGTTCAGGGTTCAACCTCTGCGGTCGTATAAAGCTATGCCCTGCAGAGCATCTGGTTAAATACTGTATTGTTGTACATGTATATATGGTTACAAAGTACATATATATTGATTCAGATAATTTCAAAAGGTTCTAGGGTAATTTCCAATGTTAAAAAAAAATGTTCATGACATTCTTTTAAGGGTAACAAAACATTCGAAATTCCTTCAGTACATTGATAAAGAAAGGTGAGCAAATATCCTAGCATGAAATATTAATTAACTGATTATAATACTTTTCAGAAGTCCAGATATTGTAGAAGCACTATGTATTGTTGGCATACAGGCATATGCAGAGCTAAATCATTGGCAACAGGTCCTTCCTTATGTACAGAATGTGTATACAAGTATTGAAGAATGTCCATTTAGAGTTGTTCAGCTATGGTGGGTAAAATAAACAGTTTCAAACATGATATAAAATCAAACCATGGTTAAAGTTTGTAGTCTTTATGAACAACATTGTCAAGTTGTTTTAAGATGCAACATTTCACAACAGTCATTTTATAATAAGTATACATAAGGACACATTATTATATGACACTGAGAGCAAGGTGACAACTATTAAACACAAGTCAACAAAAGGTAAGGATCTGCTGGTCATCATACAGTGTTCAACAATGGGTACGCATCCATAATAAAATAATTCCATACCTGTGAGGGCTTAGTTAACCACAGATTTTAATAGTATAGGTAAAAAGCACAGGCACTCGTCTCAGAATATTTTTCCCCTATATACCTTTATATACATGTAACACAAGGTACTTAACTTGTATTTTAGAAAAATGTCAGGCGGTGACGAAATTCTGTTATATGCCGCTTTCTAGTCTGTCAAACCTATTAAAACTTGTTATATTGTAGATCTAAATTGAATTATCTTTACAGTGATGTATAACATGCTTACATTTGTTGTCGAAATCATCCTAAAGCAATCCTACCAAAGTATGTCAATCGTAATAATTTTGCCAACCGCTGAAGAATTGGCAATAAACGTGTCATGTCTCTTTATATATCTTGGTTTCCGATTGGTCAATTTTATGGGAAAGTCTAAATGATTATCAGAGTTATCTGATCTTGTTTCATTTTCATACGTTAAGTCAAGAGAGACATTGACTTCATGGGAAAATTTGTATCTAAAAAAGGAAACTCGTTACTTTTTAGACATACCACAAATAACACTTGTGATTTTTTTTCAAGATATCTTATACAATTTTACTAACTAGGGGATAAGTTCTATTCAGACCAAAAAATAACAGTTTTTTTCTGAAACAGTTTTTATAATTAATCATTTACTGCGAGACGTTTGTTGCCAATTTTGTGTAGGTAGACGAAATAATTACGATTGACATACTTGGATATGACTGTTACGGATGATTCCGGATGATTCCGACAACAAAAGTAGGCGTGTTATTTACCATTGTGAAGATAAATCAATTAAGATTGATGACATAACAAGTTTTAGTGGGGTTGACAGCCGAGAAATCGGCATATTTCGGAATTTCGTCACTGCCTGACATGTTTTTAAATCCTTGTGTTATATAAAGGTATATAGGAATAAATTTTTTCTGAGACGAGTGCCTGTGGTAAAAAGATATGTAATTTCCATTTCAATTCTTAAATTTAACATAAAAAGGATATTCTGTAAATGAACAAAAAACACTAAATATATTTGAACTTGTGTGACCATGGCAAGAATATGCAATTTCAACCTCTAAATACAACATCCAAACAGTGGTTTTACATTCTTAGGTATATATTGCATTGGTATGAAAATAAAGTTAAAAGGAAGGGAAATGGCATAAAAAAAAAAACAGCACAAAATTGCCTCAGGTTAACCATGATAGATTTAGTTTGAAGGTAGTCAATTTATATGTATCTTGTTTTGCAGTGTTTTACTACATGCCAAAGTAGAAGAGTATTCACAGTGTTATGCAATAGCTAGCATTTGGCTGAAAGATGTCAAAAACCAAAACGATCCCGATTACTTGACATTAGTTGAATTATACATAATAAATGTTTTGGTTCCAAGACAACAATGCAATCTCATTGAACCTTTTGTGGAAGCTTGTCCAGGGCTCAATTATGAACAGAGGAAAATGTTGTGCAATAATTATAAAAATTTTGAATTTAAATCCTCTTCAAATCTGGAGAATCCTGAACATGAATATAATGCAAAAGGGGAGATAATTAAGGAACAATCTCCAAATATTGTAAAAGGTATTAAATAGAATATGCAGTTTCTTTAGTGGGTAATTTTTATACGACCGCAAAAATTGAAAATGTTTTGGTCGTTTATTGGTATCACGTTGGTGTTGTCGTCGTCCTTAAACATTTGGTTTTCGCACTATATCTTTAGTATAAGTAAATAGAAATCTATAAAATTTAAACACAAGGTTTATGACCACAAAAGGAAGGTTGGGATTGATTCTTGGGAGTTTTGGTCCTAACAGTTTAGGAATTAGGGGCCAAAAAGGGCCTAAATAAGCATTTTCTTGGTTTTCGTACTATAACTTAAGTTTAAGTAAATAGAAATCTATGAATTTTGATACAAGGTAAATGAAGACAAAAGGAAGGTTGGGATTGATTTTGGGAGTTTTGGTTCAAACAGTTTAGGAATTAAGGGCCAAAAAAGGGCCTGAATAAACATTATTCTTCATTTTGCACAATAACTTTAGTATTAGTAAATAGAAATCAATGAAATTTAAACACAAGGTATATGACCACCAAAGGAAGGTTGGCAGGCGCGTAGCTGCCTATACGCTAACACGCAGTTGCGTGCACATCGATTCGGCATGCAAAAAAAAATATGGCAAAATAAAAATATAAATTAAATGTTTAAAGGAAACACATATGTTGTCACTTTTTTTTAATTAATGAAATGTCAATAAATAACGGCATTTGGTTTCAAAATAAAAGTTTTATTGGAGATCTTGGCAAAATCGGACAGTAACTTGTATCTTTTACAAGATTTGAATTTGTTATACTCAGTCTAAGATATGTAGTTTCAGAGCACATTTGACTGAGTACGGTTTATCTGTTTGGAATGAGATGTACCAATCGGCATAAGATTTATCAGATCCCGAGGCGATGTGTTCGACAGACAACAAGACCCAATCACCCTGCAAACACGCCCAAACAGTATTGGAAAGTCTCATTATATTTTGCGTTCATAGACCATATGATAATGAAACTGGAGAGTGGAGTCGCGTCTGGTATTATTAGAAAATCGCTTCTTTGCGCCGTATCTGCTTCCTTGTGTTGTTGGAAATATAACAAACGAAGAAATCTCAACTTTGTCTGAGACATACGAAACTGACCTGGCATGTGATTTTGACGAATTCAATTGGGAGGTCGCTCGATGGCGAATACGTACGCTGATTTATAACACCTCGCGAGTGCTACCGTGGAGATATATCAAGGTACTACGTCTGTTGAAAACACATGTACGATCAACAATGAACAACGACAGGTTATCATCGCTAGCATTATACTGCATATTCATCGGGAATTCAGTGTTTATATTGACAAAGTAATAGAGAAGTTCGTTTCTGCCTAGACCCGAAGAGCAGATTTTGGACAATTTTGAGTAATTTCGGTATCACAAAAATGTGTTGTTTATGTATTCAATTTACCATGATTTATTCTATTCAGAAGATTAATTAATAGTTTTCATTCATAAATTGTTTATAAGTCCTTTCTACATGTAGCTCCTCTTTTAACCGTCCTATGACCTATGGCACATCGTTTCGTTCTAGCTACGCCCCTGGTTGGGATTCATTTGGAGAATTGAGGTCCCAACAGTTTAGGAATTAGGGACCAAAAAGGGGCCCAAATAAGCATTTTCTTGGTTTTCTTACTATAACTTTAGTTTAAGTAAATAGAAATCTATGAAATTCAAGTATTAACCACAAGGTTTTTGACCATAAAAGGAATTTTAGGATTGATTTTGGGAGTTTTGGTCCCAACAGTTAAGGAAAAAGGGGACCAAAGGGTCCAAAATTAAACTTTGTTTGATTTCATGAAAAATTGAATAATTGGGGTTCTTTGATATGCCGAATCTAACTGTGTATGACTCCATACTTGCCCAAACCTGTTCAGGGTTCAACCTCTGCGGTCGTATAAAGCTGCGCCCTGCGGAGCATCTGGTTATTTGATGTCATTATGCTTCTTTAAGCTTAATTTAGTTTATCTGTATGACATTTATGGTGATGTATTCATTTTGGTAACATATTGCTCTTTTATTATTTTTTAATATATTATTTATATGCATTTCACAATTAATTTATATCTTTTTTAAAAACTGTATAACTTATCTTGAATTCATTTGACTGCATTGACTTGAATTCAAGATGTAAGATACATGTAGCAAGCAAAAAAAACCTATCAAAATTGTCCATCTTTGATGAAACAATTTTAAGTTAAAATATATGTTTTAGATATAAAAAAAGATAATTATGATTTTTTTATCGTTATAAATTTCATATTTCATAAATTCTTTATCTGCAGATACTTGGCTGATTGAGGTTATAAAGAATATAAAATTTGCCATATTTGGTAGTGCACCATTATACAGCTTTAAACTAATAAAGATGACCATCATTGCTGTGTGTCTATATTTAGTAACAATAGGCCATCAGAGAGGTAGGTATAATTGATATGTTTTACACAAATTTTACAAGGACAATTTAAAAAGAAGATGTGGTATGATTGCCAATGAGGCAAGTCCTCATCAAAAAACAAATTGACACAAATTAACTACTATAGGTCACCGTACTGCCTTCAAGAATGAGCTGCATAGTCAGCTTAAAAGGTCGGAAAATGGCAGATGTAAACTAGTTCAAACAAGAAAACTAACGGCCTAATTAATTTACCAAAAATGTACAAAAACAAATATGTAACACAACAACAAATGACAACCACTGAATAACAGTCTCATGACTTGAAACAAGCACATACATACAGAATGTGGCAGGGTTAAACATGGGACAACAGGATTCCAAACAAAACTTTAACATAGTTCAAGATTTTGATTATGAATTTTGACTGATATCATACAGAAGTGAATCCAGGGAAAGTAAAACATGTTTTTTGTTGAAGTTAACTCTTACATTGGTATTAAATGAAAAATTCAATATAGAGCGTAGTAATGCTTGAATTTATACACTTTCCACTATATTAACATAATACATTTTAAATTAACTATATTGTTGTTCATTATTTGCATATGGTTAATTTCTATAATCAAATCCTATTAGCACATGTATTTTAAACTCTTTGCAGGATTTTTGACTACCAATTTCAGCAAAGTTGGAATACTGTTTCAAGGAATGGTAAAAGTATTCAAGTCACTGTTTGGTCCTGTGAGTTACACAATGAGATGAAAAAAATCAAGTCATTCATGTTGTTATGTATCACTTCATTCAAGTATGGATGCAGGCTTCAATGTCACCGTGGTATGACAGGTGCTATCAAGATTATCCTAAATGTGTCAAAAAAGTGTCAACTTCTTATACATAAACATATAAGACATTGTACTTTACCTTATTCAAAATTAGTGTATTTCACCTTATTCAGAACTAGTGTACAGCTTTAACTTATTCAGAATTAGTGTACTTTGTCTTATTCAGAATAAGTGTACTTTACCTTATTCAGAATTAGTGTACTGGCTTTACCTTATTCAGAATAAGTGTATTGGCTTTACCTTATTCATAATTAGTGTACTTTACCTTATTCAGAACTAGTGTATGGCTTTACCTTATTCAGAACTAGTGTACTGGCTTTACCTTATTTATAATTAGTGTATTGGCTTTACCTAATTCATAATTAGTGTACTTTACCTTATTCAGAATTAGTGTACTGGCTTTACCTTATTCAGAACTAGTGTACTGTCTTTTATTAGTGTACTGGCTTCTTATTCAGAATAAGTGTATTGGCTTTAACTTATTCAGAATTTATAATGTACTGGCTTTACCTTATTCAGAATGAATGTACTAGCTTTACCTTATTCAGAACGAGTGTACTAGCTTTACCTTATTCAGAATGAGTGTACTAGCTTTACCTTATTCAGAACTAATGTACTGGCTTTACCTTATTCAGAACTAATGTACTGGCTTTACCTAATTCAGAATTAGTGTATTTTACCTTATTCAGAATTAGTGTACTGGCTCTGCCTTATTCAGAATAAGTGTATCTTACCTTATTCGGAATTAGTGTACTGGCTTTACCTTATAAAGAACTGGTGTACTTCACCTTATTCAAAATTAGTGTACTTCACCTTATTCAGAATTAGTGTACTTTACCTTATTTAGAATTGTAAATTTTGTAATGTATTACAAAATATTTGAAGGAGGTTAGAGAAATTTTGGTGTTGTATTATAACTAAATGAGGTTGTAACTTTAATAAGGCAGATACTACTACATTTTTTTTATATTTTCAAAGTTACCAAATTTTGTCGATTCAAGCAAAATAGTATATTAATGAATTCTTAAATTAATGGTTTTCTTAGTCTGTCATATCTATTGATGCAAAGTAATCCATTATTAGAATGAGAACAAGGCTTCAGTGTACATGTAGATAGCTGTTAATGTATGAGACCAGTATGTGTTCTCACAGTGTATGATCAATTTATTGTGTGAACAATCAATTTTTTTAGTCAGAATCTTGCCAAACAAAATTAGTTCTTTTAAAGATAACCTTGTTACTTCGTTTTTACTTTTTATAAGCAAGTTTGCCAATATCATGACTTAATTGACTACTATGGCTTTCACTATACCATTTGGAAAGGAGAAATTTTTGTACTTTATTGTAATTGATATTATATATAAAATGCTTCCTTTTAAAGCTCGAATCCTGCTTGTGCTGGTGCACTTGAATTCAATCAGAATCTTAAATTGCCAATTGTTCTATCGAAGGTGTTTATCTCTGCGCACTTCAGCTTTCTCAACCAATAAAAACTGTCCACCAGAAAATAGCCCAAAAGCGGTGCTTCAAAAGTCGTGTTAAAACACAAAAAAATAAAATATTTTTTTTTTTTAAAGCTCAAATCAAAAAGGGGTTAGTTAGTTTGACTAATTTCTTTGATATCATGTAAGTTTTGTATCATCTGTACTTCCATTGTAATTTACCTCATTAGTTTAGAGCAATTTTAACCTGAATTTTCCTTCAGGTTTATTTAAAAAGTATCGACTGATGATTTTGTAAGCAATCTGATAAACTTTGTTACCCTATCATGTTTTTTTTAATGAGGGGCCTCTGTGGCCGAGTGGTTTAAGTAGTTACTTCTGTAATCACTAGCCAGTAAACACTAAGGTTGTGAGTTTGAACCCCACTCATCTGGGTGCGCTCGACTCCAATCTTAATTGACTAAGATTGTCAGATTCCCTATAGAAGGTTTTTTGTTTTTCTCTGGACACTCCTGCTTCCTCCACAAATGAAAACTGGCCACCACAAAAAAGCCCAAAAGTAATGTTAAAACACAAAAAATAATGTTTTTTTAATTTTTGTTTATAATGTATAGTTTTGTTCTTCTTGTTCTACAGACAATCATTTAGCATGAAAGTTTAAGTATATTTTCAAAAATTGTAATATTTGTAATATTTGTTCTGTATGTTTTTTAGCTCACCTGGCCCAAAGGGCCAAGTGAGCTTTTCTCATCACTTTGCGTCCGTCGTCCGGCGTCCGTAAACTTTTACAAAAATCTTCTTCTCTGAAACTACTGGGCCAAATTTAACCAAACTTGGCCACAATCATCATTGGGGTATCTAGTTTAAAAATTGTGTCCGGTGACCCGCCAAAATAATCAAGATGGCCGCCATGGCTAAAAATAGAACATAGGGGTAAAATGTATATTTTGGCTTATAACTCTGAAACCAAAGCATTTAGAACAAATCTGACATGGGGTAAAATTGTTTATTAGGTCAAGATCTATCTGCCCTGAAATTTTCAGATGAATCAGACAATGGGTTGTTGGGTTGCTGCCCCTGAATTGGTAATTTTAAGGAAATTTTGTCCGTTTTCGGTTATTATCTATAAGATTATTATAGATAGAGATAAACTGTAAGCAGCAATTATGTTCAGCAAAGTAAGATCTACAAATAAGTCAACATGATCAAAATGGTCAGTTGACCCCTTGAGGAGTTATTGCCCTTAACAGTCATTTTTTACCAATTTTTCATAAATTTTTGTTATCTTTTACAAAAATCTTCTTCTCTGAAACTACTAGACCAAATTTAATGAAACTTAGCCAAAATCATAATTAAGGTATCGAGTTTAAAAATTGTGTGCGGCGACCCGCCAAAATAATCAAGATGGCCGCCATGGCTAAAAATAGAACATAGGGGTAAAATGTAGATTTTGGCTTATAACTCTGAAACCACAGCATTTAGAGCAAATCTGTTAGGCTTAAATCGTTTATTAGGTCAAGATCTATCTGCCCTCAAATTTTCAGATGAATCAGACTATGGGTTGTTGGGTTGCTGCCACTGAATTGGTAATTTTAAGGAAATTTTGTCCGTTTTCAGTTATTATCTTGAAAATTATTATAGATAGAGATAAACTTCAAACAGCAATTATGTTCATCAAAGTAAGATCTACAAATAAGTCAAGTGATCAAAATGATCAGTTGACCCCTTAAGGAGTTATTGCCCTTAATAGTCATTTTTTAGCAATTTTTCATAAATTTTTGTTATCTTTTACAAAAATCTTCTCCTCTGAAACTACTGGACCAAATTTAACAAAACTTAGCCAAAATCATAATTAGGGTATCTAGTTTAAAAACTGTGTGCGGTGACACAGCCAACCAACAAAGATGGCCGCCATGGCTAAAAATAGAATGTAGGGGTAAAATGTAGATTTTGGCTTATAACTCTGAAACCAAAGCATTTAAAGCAAATCTAACAAGGGGTTAACTTGTTTATCTAGTAAATATCTATCTGCCCTGAAATTTTCAGATGAATTGGACAACTGGTTGTTGGGTTGCTGCCCCTCTAAATGGGTAATTTTTAAAGAAATTTGGCCGTTTTTGGTTATTATCTTGAATACTATTATAGATAGAGATAAATTGTAAACAGCAATAATGTTCAGCAAATTAAGATCTACAAATAAGTCAACATTACCAAAATGGTCAGTTGACCCCTTAAGGAGTTATTGCCCTTTATAGTCATTTTTTAACATTTTTCATTAATTTGGTAAATTTTGGTAAGTTTTTACAAAGTTTTTTCCTCTGTAACTAAAAGGCCAAGTTCATTACAGATAGAGAAAATTGTAAGTAACAAAAATGATCAGTAAAGTATGATCTACAAACACATCACCATCACCAAAACATAATTTTGTGATGAATCCATCTGTTTCCTTTGTTTAATATGCACATAAACCAAGGTGAGCGACACAGGCTCTTAAGAGCCTCTAGTTTGTGAGTGCCTCAAGGTAGCTGTTAACTGAATGTTAATTTACTCACCCTCTATAAATAAAGTCAGTTATATTATTATATTCATTAATATTGAAGCTTATTATTTCTCAAATTGGCAATAACTTAAGCAGTTGAGATTAAAATTGGAAGTACTCAGAATTTCCAGTACCATTTTTGTTTGTAATATACTTTAAAAAATAGTAATTTTAAGGCAACAGTAAAGATTATCTTTCTTGTCTTTTTAAAAAGATTGTGTGCCCTATACAAAAATTTAAATGGATTTTTTTTTCTTTCTGTGATATAATTTTACATTTTTGGACATTTAGTTCACTTTAACATTAAAAAAATAAGTATGGCTTTCATTTTTATACGACCGCAAAAAAATTTTGCGTTAGTATATTCATATGGCTTTGTTGTCTTTTTGTCCGAAAACACATTGGTTTTCGCACTATAATTTTAGTTTAAGTAAATAGAAATCTATGAAATTAAAACACAAGGTTTATGACCACAAAAGGAAGGTTGGGATTGATTTTGGGAGTTTTGGACCCAACAGTTTAGGAATTAGGGGCCAAAAAAGGACCCAAATAAGCAATTTTCTTGGATTTCGCACAATAACTTTAGTATAAGTAAATAGAAATCTATGAAATTTAAACACAAGGTTTATGAACACAAAAGGAAGGTTGGGATTGATTTTGGAAGTTTTGGTCCCAACAGTTTAGGAATTAGGGGCCAAAAGAGGCCCATGCAAATAAGCATTTTTTTTTGGTTTTCGCGCCATAACTTTAGTATAAGTAAATAAAAATCTACACATGGTTTATGACCATAAAAGGAAGGTTGGGATCGATTTTGGGAGTTTTGGTCCTAACAGTTTAGGAATTAGGGGCCCAAAGGGCAAAAAATTAAACTTTGATTGATTTCATCAAAAATTGAATAATTTGGGTTCTGTGATAAGTCGAATCTAACTGTGTATCTAGATTCTTAATTTTTAGTCCCGTTTTCAAATAATTAATTGGTCTACATTAAGGTTCAAAGGGTCCAAAATTAAACTTAGTTTGATTTTAACAAAAATTGAATTCTTGGGGTTCTTTGATATGCTGAATCTAAACATGTACTTAGATTTATGATTATGGGCCCAGTTTTCTAGCTGGTCCAAATCGGGGTCCAAAATTAAACTTTGTTTGATTTCAACAAAAATAGAATCTTTGGGGTTCTTTGATATGCTGAATCTAAACATATACTTAGATTTTTTATTATGGGCCCAGTTTTCTAGCTGGTCCAAATCAGGGTCCAAAATTAAACTTTGTTTGATTTCAACAAAAATAGAATCCTTGGGGTTCTTTGATATGCTGAATCTAACCATGTATTTAGATTTTGAATATTGGACCATAATAGGTAAATGTCCAATTTAAAATTTTTAAGTTTTTAAGTTTAAGTTCTTAGACCACATTCATTCTGTGTCAGAAACCTATGTTGTGTCAACTATTCAATCACAATCCAAATTCATATCTGTATCAAGCTTGAATGTTGTGTCCATACTTGCCCAACTGTTCAGGGTTCGAACTCCGCGGTTGTATAAAGCTATGCCCTGCAGAGCATCTGGTTTAACATAAAAGATACATGATTATTGATAAAACCTAAAAGAGTTGGTTTTTAATAAATTGTCATGTTCATATGTTCTATAATCTATGTTTAGAATCTAGACTACATAGATGATATCTTAAATCATTTTAAGATATTCATATATTTTTTAAACCAGCATTCAATAAGAGAGGAACATTAAGGGTTCGTGTGTATCTGTCAGTTTGTCTGTCTTTTCTGCATCATTTATGAAAGTTTGAGGTCACATCTACTTAAAACTGTAAAGTATACTTGTTCACTTACTGTTATAAGCCATATGAGGATTTTGACCAAGATTTCATTGTTCAATGAAAAATTTGATAATGCAAGATGAGCAGGGTGTTATTTGTACACATATACTGTTTCCCTTATATATATTTGTACATATAGTGTTTCATATACATTAATAAAGAAAACCAAATTACTCAATCTAATTAAAAACCGATTTCTCATCGCTCCCATTTTCTGATATGTCGCGTACTCCCATGCGACATATCAGAAAACGGGATCGATGAGAGATCGGTTTTAATTAGATTGCAAATGACTTTGCTTTGTTTTGTAACATATCTAGGCTGTGCAATAATGTATAAAATTGTTGTGATTTTTTAGTTTCTTAGTACAATGTTTTTATTGTTAAGATGTTTTAATTGTTTGTATATATATATATTATTTTTGATAATAAACTGCTGCAGGTAGTTGATTTGTCATAAATAGACCACTTTCAAGTTTGTTACTTAATAGAACATTATTTGTGCGTTTAAAGGGGCATCCTCACTTCCTTAACATGTTGAGCAAAGGGTGGGAAAATTTATCCTGCATAATAACCACCATATGGTAGGTTGATGAACTTTGATAGTGCAGAGATACAGGTGGTCCCCTCTATCTCATAAATGACATCATGAAGGCTTGCATATTTGAAGGAAATAACTCAAAAGTGGCCTATTGATTGTTAAAAGATATAGAAAGATGTGGTGTGAGTGCCAATGAGACAACTCTCCATCCAAATAACAATTTAAAAAAAAAGTAAACCATTATAGGTCAATGTACGGCCTTCAACACAGAGCCTTGGCTCACACCGAACAACAAGCTATGAAGGGCCCCAAAATTACTAGAAACAGGCTATTATTTGAACTTGGAATTATTATTAACTATGGAATTTGCTTGATTTCTTGTTATTAAAATTCTTAATAAATTCCATGATTATTCTGTACTGAAATGTTCTGTGCTGCGCACAACACTATCTATTACAAAGAAAATAGTATATTTTCAATAGAATGTACTGTGCAGCGCACAACACTATCTAACCAAAATACATTGTACGGAAAGTGTTATTAACCACTCAAAAGATCATAATACAAAATAAACATGGAATTTATAAAAAATTTTAAACACAAGAAATTATGCGAATTCCATAATTAAAAATAATTCCAAGTTCAAATAATAGCCTGTTTAATGTAAAACCATTCAAACGGGAAAACCAACGGTCTAATCTATATAAATAACCGAGAAACAAGAAACACGTATAAATTACATAATCAAACGACAACTACTGTACATCAGATTCCTGACTTAGGACAGGTGCAAACATTAGTTTCTTTGATGAATATATACTAGTAAATACTCATACATACTATGTCAAGTTTTGAAGTTTGGAGTCTATTTGCCAGAAATCTATAGTTAAAATTATGTATATTACTATAATTACTATGTATATTAATGATTTTTATACAACCACAAACAAATTTGGGATCTTATTACTATAATGGTATGATGTGGTGGTCAACTCGTCCGAAGACATATTGGTTTCCTGACAAATTATCTATTAAATTTTTTTAGAAGGTTCAATCCCACAAAAGGAAGGTTTTGGGGGTGATGGTCCCAATTGTTTAGGAATTAGGGGCCCAAAACAAGCATTTTTCTAGGTTTCAGGGTAATAACTTGTGAATTAGTATTTCGATTGCTCTGAATTGTTCCACAATGTTTAATACCACAAGTAGAAGGTTGGGATTCATTTAAGGGGTTATGGGGCCAACGGTATGAATTAAGGACAGAAAAGGGGGCAAAAAACAAGCATTTTTCTTATTTCTAGGCAATTACTTGTGTGTAAGTGTAAAGATCTCTCTGACATTGTACCACAAGGTTCCATATCACAAAGAGAAGGCTAGGATTGAGTTTGGGGTTAATTGCCGAAAACATTTAGGAATGAGGGGTCAAAACAAGCATTTAACCCCGCCGCTTTTTGCGCCTGCCCCAAGTCAGGAGCCTCTGGCCTTCGTTAGTCTTGTATTATTTTAATTTTAGTTTCTTGTGTACAATTTGGAAATTAGTATGGCGTTCATTATCACTGAACTAGTATATATTTGTTTAGGGGCCAGTTGAAGGACGCCTCCAAGTGCGGAAATTTCTCGCTACATTGAAGACCTGTTGGTGACCTTCTGCTGTTGTTTTTTTCTATGGTCTGGTTGTCTCTTTGGCACATTCCCCATTTCCATTCTCAATTTTATTTTCTAGTGTCCAGACAATAACATGTGTTTAAGTGTATGGATCTCTCTAAAATTGTACTACAAGGTTCCATACTTACAAGGAAATGCTGGGATTGAGTTTTGGGGTTATTGCTCCAAAGGGGGTTTCAAAATGTTGGAGGGGGGTTTAATTTTTCAAATTTCGAATTTTTGAAAAGTTTCAAGAAAAAGTCTTCAATTGCACAGTATTGCACAATAGATTTGTAAGATCTTTGACTACATTTATTTTGTGTCAGAAACCTATATTATGTCAAAAATTTGATCACAAATTCAGACAGTATCAAGCTTGAAGAGTGTGTCCAAAATTGCCCCAACTGTTCAGGGTTCGACCTCTGCAGCTGTATCAGGCTGCACTCAGCGAAGCATTTTATTCACCATTATAGCTTCTTGTATTATAGCACAATGCTGTTTACTTGCATTTAGACAATGTTCCTCTTACCATCACTGTTATGAAGATGTATGAGTAAAGAAATGTGGGGTCTATGTCAATGTCAAAATATAGATTTCTACAGGTTAACATAGTCTTAATCAACATGCAGAACTCTACTAAGTGTGGAGATTTGAGTTTTTAGCAGTTTCAAAAATTAGTTATTAAACGTTTGGTTTATTTCATAAAAAAGAACTTAAATGTCTTTATATTACACATGTTACTGAATTTTATTTGAGTATCCACCAAAGAATAACACAGGAATTACATATATGTCTTTCTCTGGTATATATTTAGTCTATGGTGATGTTTCGGTTATATCGTAAAGAGAGTTATATCCTGCATTCACACACTTCCATAAAAATGACCAGAAAATATTTAATTGTGAATACACTAGTCGTAGCTAAAACACATTTCTACACTTCAAGAAGGAAATAACCAACTTCAGAGACAGCTTTTAGTTTTTTTGTAGTTTTGGTTGCTGTCTCATCTGGTGTGAGACCTCAATTGTCGTTTTTCATTGTCCACAAATGTAGTCCCTAGTGTGGACAGTGTGTTACCTGCCAATTTTTATACGACCGCAAAAATTGAAAAAATTTTGGTCGTATATTGGTATCACGTTGGCGTCAGCATCGTCGTCTTCGTCGTCCGAATACTTTTGGATTTCGTACTATAACTTTAGTTTAAGTAAATAGCAATCTATAAAATTTAAACACAAGGTTTATGACCATAAAAGGAAGGTTGGGATTGATTATGGAAGTTTTGGTCCCAACAGTTTAGGAATTAGGGGCCAAAAAGAGCCCAAATAAGCATTTTCTAGATTTTCGCACTATATTAACTTTAGTTTAAGTAAATAGAAACAAATGATATTTTGACACACGGTTTATGACCACAAAAAAAAGGTTGGGATTGATTTTGGGTGTTTTGGTTCCAACAGTTTAGGAATAAGGGGCCAAAAAAGGGCCCAAATAAGCATTATTCTTGGTTTTTGCACAATAACTTTAGTATAAGTAAATAGAAATCATTGAAATTTAAACACAAGGTTTATGACCACAAAAGGAAGGTTGGGATTGATTTTGGGAGTTGAGATCCCAACAGTTTAGGAATTAGGGGCCAAAAGGGGCCTAAATAAGCATTTTTCTTGGTTTTTGCACCATAACTTTAGTACATGTATAAGTAAATAGAAATCTATGAAATTTAAACACAAGGTTTATGACCATAAAAGGAAGGTTGGGATTGATTTTGGGAGTTTTGAGCTGAATCCAGCTTGAATGTTGTGTCCATACTTGGCCCAACCGTTCAGGGTTCAACCTCTGTGTTCGTATAAAGCTGTGCCCTGTGGAGCATCTGGTTTTTTATACCACTTCCTAATGTATTTCTCCATGTTTTATGCCTCAAACACGGGTGTCATTCAGTTTAACGAGAGAAATGATCGTGAAAGAATATCTAACGTGGTCAATTATTGCTAGACGATCGTGAAAGCTCTGGTACCGGATCGTGAAAAACATTAATCGAGAAGACATATGAAAGGTCAATAAATAATCTTATTTAATTAATTACACAGACAAATTTACAACAAAATAAAACTGTCTGTCAAAATGGTTCAACATTATGATCAATATCTGAGAAAATCCAGTTTTAAAAGTACATGTACATAGTTTTTACTAAACAACAAAGGCAGATTGCTTCTCGACATTTCAATGACATAAAAAATGTAAACAAAACATTTTTTTCACAAATTCGAAACTACTTTTATCCGATTAAGGACATCCCATTTGAATGAATCATATAGTTCTCATAGTTATTTTGTATAAATAGAATCTGAAACTTAGCAAAAAAAAGAAATATTTACAGAAAATTTATTTTTCTGATCGTGAAAGATCACGTACCGCTTTTTGAAGATCGTGAAAGATCTGATGCTACGAAGACGTAAAAAATTATTCTATAATTATATGATAATTAATATTTGTTATTGTCATTGATAAAAACTAGATTGGCTAAGATCCTCAATAAATTTAAGCATTACAAAGTATTAATATTTTCAGAAAAAGAATTTCAAACCATGTATAAACAGATAATGGATTTATGATCGTATAAAAACATTTCGACGACTCGGTTCTAAGCCAAACTAATTAGCAAACAAACTTACACACTCGGTAAATTCATATTGAAAGATCAGAAGGAAATTAGAAAAAACTACTCCTACGTATGTGATAAAAACAAATATATACAGGGCAAAGGTTGTAATTTCGGATACACTTAAAGCACAATTGTATCCTAAATGCTATTTCACAGTTTAACGAATCTAACGAATACAACATGGACATTTACAATAAAATTGATTTGTCTGCATGATTATCGTTTTTCGCTTTCAAAGATTACAATTTGTTGAAATACATTCTAAGTGAAGACAAAGAGACCTCTACACACTTTATAAAACAAAGAACCAAGAAATGGGAAGAAATCAGAGGCTCATTTAAAGTGTCAGGAAACAAAACACACCAAGCACTTGGCCTTGATGGATTAACAAAAAAACAATAAGCCTTTTTCGGAAGCAATAGGTCAGCAAAGAGCAACCCGAAGCAAATGATATACAGAAAAAAGCAATTAAACATGGATCTGAAAATGAAATAAAAGTTTTGCCATCATATTTTCTAAATTAAGATTACTACGAAAAAGGTATAAGAATTGTGAAAAATGGAAGTCGTGATATCATTGGTGTGTCCCCCGACGGAAGTATACGAGCATCACAAAATATTTGATAACTTCAGAAAATATCACATTTGCCTAAGAAGTCAAATGCCCAACGTCAGTATACAAATACAACAAATACAACACTCCTGTTTACTATAAGATTCCCGAAATATATATTTGCCAAGTAATGTTGGAAATGAGAGCATTAGATTAGTTAATAGGTCAAACATGACTTTTACATTTATCATTTTCTACGGTACTGTGAGATCTGTATGGCATGGTTCATCTTACCTTGACCTCATTTTATGAACCATTGACAATCGTAAGCGTATTTGACACTTCCAGTAAAACCCTTTATATTACAGACGTTCAACAAATATACTATCATAAGTAAAGCAGACGAGACGACATTTCAGCATTTGCGCTCTGGTATTCTTTAGTCTGTAGTATATAGTTATCTCATTGGAAATCAATCCACATCTGCTACGTTGTATATAAAGATACATAGAACTCAAGAAAGTACTGTTGCACAAAATATCGCTTATCGTTCAATCTCAAATTGTTCATGAAAGATGCTTTATTTGCTATAAGTTTTTGGTTGATGGTTAACATTTTAGTTTAAACGTGACATACCCATATAATTGAGTAAATAGTGGCGCAGGCGCGTAGCTCCCTATACGCTAACACGCAGGTGCGTGCACATCGATTCGGCATGCAAAAAAAAATGGCAAAATAAAAGTTTATATATAGATTGAATGCTAAAGGAAACACCTATGTTGTCACTCTTTTAATTGATGAAATATCATTAAATTACGGCATTTGGTTTCCAAATAAATTATTGGAGATTATGACAAAATCGGACAGTAACTTGTATCTTTTACAAGATTTGAATTTGTAATACTCAGTCTAAGATATGTAGTTTATGGAGCACATTTTACAGTGTACGGTTCATCCGTTTGGAATGAGATGTACCAATCGGCATTAGAATTATCAGAACCCTTCGATATCGTTGAAAATATGCCGAGGCGATGTGGTCGACAGACTACCAGAGCCAATCACCTTGCAAACACGCCAAAACAGTATTGGAAAGTCTCATTATTTTTTGCCTATGTTGAAAACAAATGTACGATCAACAATGAACGACGACAGTCACTAGCATTACTGCATATTCATCGGCATTTCAGTGTGACTATTGACAATTAAAGTAGTAGAGAAGTTTGTTTCTGCCTAGACCCGAAGAGCAGATTTTGGACAATTTTGAGTAAATTCTGTATCACAAATGTGTGTTGTTTATGTATTACTCTATTCAGAAGATTTATTAAAAGATTTACATTCATAAATTTTTTTATAAGTCCTATCTACATATAGCTCCTCTAAAACCGGAAGAGAAAACATTTTTCTGTATAAAAGGGTCCCAAAAATTTTTCGCCGCGCTCCGCTCGGCGGTAGTTGCTTGCACATTGTTTCATCTAGCTACGCCCCTGGTGGGGGTCTGCCTGAATTGTACTAGACCAATTCGCAGAGCTGAATTTTTCAAACTGCTTTAGATACGTTTTAAGTTGATTTTTTTTTTTACTTTCGAGGTTAAGTGTTGAACTAAAAAAATGATATTTTTAATGTTCATTCTTATCAAAATAGTTACAGGCTTTAACAAGTTGCAGGTATATCAAATGGTAAAAGAAATATTGATTCCGGATTACTAGTATAAAGTCTGGTCACGCATTATCGTTCACGATCAAAATAATGCGTTGTCTGATCTTTCACGATTAAGTTTGATGAAAATTCTGTTTTGGCCTTTTTCAAGGTGTTCAAGTTGTTAACTGTCATTTGAGATAACAATTTACTGTTAACTGTTTTCAACCCATTGTCTGTTATCTGTTTTGTTAAAATTTGCACTGTTATTAACTGTTCTTTTGAAAATAGGATCCCTGTTATCTGTTACTTGACACTTTTAAGTGTTCCCTGTTTTTGACAGAATTTTTCACTGTGAACTGATCTTAACTGTCATTTACATGAATTTTAAATATTCACACGGTAATATCACATCTCTTTCTATACGGTGCTTCCTTAAAGGAGTGACACAAACAACATATATGTAGCTGTCTTTGGAGATCTTTAACTATAGCACATCCTTGATAAAATTGAGAATGGAAATGGGGAATGTGTTAAAGAAACAACAACCCGACCAAACATGAACGTCACAATAAACTCGGAAACATATAAATGAACCAAAATTAATATTAAAAAAAATACAAGACTATGACAGAAGTTTATTTCTGTCTCCAAATTAATAATTAATCCCCACGTTAATAGGAATGACCACTTCTGACCAAGCTAAAATCCTGGTCAGTCCCAAAATAAAAACAATTAAGATGATATAGAATGTTTGATAAGTTACATTAACCAGGAGAAACTGAATAGAGTTTCAAAAACTGAATGAAGTTGTGAAAAATGCGGCCTGGTAGAAGAGGCTGAAAAATGATTTTTTTCTCAAATTGATGCCAAATTTGCTAGTCTTAGACTTCTGAAGAGTAATTAAGTCACGATTGGCCAAAGGCTTTTTCTATATCAGCTCAGAGTTCTTGGGACTTGGAGATGGAAGAGAAGTTTGATACATTGGTTTATTGATTTGCAATTTTTCAATTCCTTTTCATAAAAGCATGTAAGCTATGAGTCGTATGATTACACCGAGATGCAACCATATATTATTAGGGCCCCTGCCATAAAAAAAATAATGGTCGCGCTCTATAGTATAGTTAGTTTAAACATATTTATTTATAGATCTTTATAGTGGATTGGGAAACAGGTTTTGCAACTTATATAAATTCCTTTCCACTTTGCAGGTGTGAGTACTGCCATGTAGCGGCATTAGCCTGCTCTTTTTCGAAATCTACAAGGGTGTCTTTAACGTGCAAGAGATATGGCTCTCTCTTAACACGGGTCAGTCATTTATCGTCCCCTTCCGACAGACTATCATCGTTTCCTCAAGACCATGC
Organism: Mytilus edulis; assembly: GCF_963676685.1. Lineage (NCBI taxonomy): Eukaryota > Metazoa > Mollusca > Bivalvia > Mytilida > Mytilidae > Mytilus > Mytilus edulis. Next base: position 37,951,793 of record NC_092344.1, on the reverse strand, counting down.
TCGCAAATGGTGTCAAGGGAGAGCCGAACATTCAGTCCCTGAAGTCCCGGAACGGAAATCGAACCAGGAACCTTTGTGTTAGAAGTCCAATGCACTAACCACTACACCATACCATATAGTTCCTATAGTTAATGATAATTTTATTTGCAAATACACCCATATGGGTCAAGTAAACACAAATATAAACATATATAATACAGAAAGTGAAGAACTACAAATATAAACATAAAAACATAGTTATAATGGAAATGTAACCTTTGATGGACATGGACCTCATTTTCGAAATTCTAAAGATTGCTTTATACATGTAAAGTCACCAACTTGTCTTCTGTCAATAGCTCAGATTCAGGATTTAAAAGATGTTTATAAGCTTTTAAATTGGTTGTAATCACTCTGTCCATATGTCTGTCTCACTTTCTTACATCGCACGATTACCCAAGTTTGCTGTTATCTGAAACTTGATCAGCTTTATCAAAGATTCCTTAAGAGCTTGGCATTTCTGCGACTTCAGTCTGCAGTGGTTCTGAACACAATGAAGGTGTACAGTTCCCCCTTTTCATAGCTTTTGCTTTTATTTTAAAGTTGGTGTTAACTGTTATCAGCATTTAAAATTTGTTGTTAACTGTTTTTGCCAAAATGGAGGTGTTGTTAACATGTTAACGGACCCCCTATGGCTCCCCCCCTTTTTTTTTTTTACTATATCCAAATTATTAGACTGATATAGGTCATTTTCAAAAAATGTCGAATTTTCAGCACAC